>NC_088226.1:70542988-70595488 GCF_036934945.1 Oncorhynchus masou masou
ACTGATGTACTGCATGACTACTGTATGACTACTGTACTGTATGACTGATGTACTGTATGACTGATATACTGTATGACTACTGTATGACTACTGTATGACTACTGTACTGTATGACTGATATACTGTATGACTACTGTACTGTATGACTACTGTACTGTATGACTGATATACTGTATGACTACTGTACTGTATGACTATGACTGTATGACTACTGTATGACTACTGTACTGTATGACTACTGTACTGTATGACTACTGTACTGTATGACTGACTGTATGACTACTGTACTGTATGACTGATGTACTGTATGACTACTGTACTGTATGACTACTGTATGACTACTGTATGACTACTGTACTGTATGACTATGTACTGTATGACTATGACTACTGTACTGTATGACTGATGTACTGTATGACTACTGTACTGTATGACTGATGACTACTGTATGACTACTGTATGATTACTGTATGACTACTGTACTGTATGACTACTGTATGATGACTGTATATTACTGTATGACTGTACTATGACTGATGTACTGTATGACTACTGTACTGTATGACTACTGTACTGTATGACTATATACTGTATGACTACTGTACTGTATGACTGACTGTACTGTATGACTGACTGTACTGTATGACTGTATGACTGATGTACTGTATGACTGATATACTGTGACTGATGACTACTGTATGACTACTGTGACTGACTATACTGTATGACTGTACTACTGTATGACTACTGATATACTGTATGACTATGTACTGTATGACTACTGTACTGTATGACTACTGTACTGTATGACTGATATGTATGACTGATATACTGTATGACTGTATGACTACTGTACTGTATGACTACTGTATGATACTGTATGACTACTGTACTGTATGACTGACTACTACTGTATGACTGACTGTATGACTACTGTACTGTATGACTGATGTACTGTATGACTACTGTACTGTATGACTGATGTACTGTATGACTACTGTACTACTGTATGACTACTGACTGTATGACTGATATACTGATGACTACTGTACTGTATGACTACTGTACTGTATGACTGATATACTGTATGACTACTGTATATATGACTGATACTGTATGACTACTGTACTGTATGACTGATGTACTGTATGACTGACTACTGTACTGTACTGACTGATGTATGACTACTGTATGACTACTGTACTGTATGACTACTGTACTACTGTATGACTACTGTATGACTACTGTACTGTATGACTACTGTATGACTGATGTACTGTATGACTACTGTATGACTGTATGTACTGACTATGACTATGTACTGTATGACTACTGTATGACTGATGTACTGTATGACTGACTACTGTACTGTATGACTACTGTACTGTATGACTACTGTATGACTACTATACTGTATGACTACTGTACTGTATGACTGACTGTACTGTATGACTGATATACTGTATGACTACTGTATGACTACTGTACTGTATGACTGATATACTGTATGACTACTGTACTGTATGACTACTGTACTGTACTGTATGACTGATGTATGACTACTGTATGACTACTGTAACTGTATGACTACTGTATATGTATGACTGTACTGTATGACTACTGTACTGTATGACTACTGTACTGTATGACTGATGTACTGTATGACTACTGTACTGTATGACTGATATACTGTATGACTACTGTACTGTATGACTGATGTACTGTATGACTGATGTACTGTATGACTATGACTGTATGACTATGTACTGTATGACTACTGTACTGTATGACTACTGTACTGTATGACTACTGTATGACTACTGTATGACTGATGTACTGTATGACTACTGTACTGACTGATGTACTGTATGACTACTGTACTGTATGACTGATGTACTGTATGACTACTGTACTGTATGACTGATGTACTGTATGACTGATATACTGTATGACTATGACTACTGTACTGTATGACTACTGTACTGTATGATGACTGATGTACTGTATGACTACTGTACTGTATGACTGATATATGACTACTGTACTGTATGACTACTGTACTGTATGACTGTATGACTGATATACTGTATGACTACTGTACTGTATGACTGATATACTGTACTACTGTACTGTATGACTACTGTACTGTACTGATATACTGTATGACTGATATACTGTATGACTACTGTATGACTACTGTACTGTATGACTGATATACTGTATGACTACTGTACTGTATGACTACTGTACTGTATGACTGATATACTGTATGACTACTGTACTGTATGACTGATATACTGTATGACTACTGTACTGTATGACTGATGTATGACTACTGTACTGTATGACTGATGTGTATGACTACTGTACTGTATGACTACTGTATGATTACTGTACTGTATGACTACTGTACTGTATGACTACTGTACTGTATGACTGACTGTACTACTGTACTGATGACTGATGTACTGTATGACTACTGTATGACTACTGTACTGTATGACTGATATACTGTATGACTACTGTACTGTATGACTGATGTATGACTACTGTATGACTACTGTACTGTATGACTGATGTACTGTATGACTACTGTATGATGTACTACTGTACTGTATGACTGATGTACTGTATGACTACTGTACTGTATGACTACTGTACTGTATGACTGATATACTGTATGACTACTGTACTGTATGACTGAATGTGTGACTACTGTACTGTATGACTGATGTACTGTATGACTACTGTACTGTATGACTGATGTACTGTATGACTACTGTACTGTATGACTATGTACTGTATGACTACTGTACTGTATGACTACTGTACTGTATGACTGATATACTGTATGACTGATATACTGTATGACTACTGTATGACTACTGTACTGTATGACTGATATACTGTATGACTACTGTACTGTATGACTACTGTACTGTATGACTGATATACTGTATGACTGATATACTGTATGACTACTGTATGACTACTGTACTGTATGACTGATATACTGTATGACTACTGTACTGTATGACTACTGTACTGTATGACTGTACTGTATGACTACTGTACTGTATGACTGATATACTGTATGACTGATATACTGTATGACTACTGTGCTGTATGACTGATATACTGTATGACTACTGTACTGTATGACTGATGTACTGTATGACTACTGTACTGTATGACTACTGTATGATTACTGTATGTATGACTACTGTACTGTATGACTGTACTGTATGACTACTGTACTGTATGACTGATATACTGTATGACTACTGTACTGTATGACTGATGTACTGTATGACTACTGTATGACTACTGTACTGACTATATACTGTACTACTGTATGACTGATGTACTGTATGACTACTGTACTGTATGACTACTGTAATGTGACTACTGTACTGTATGACTACTGTATGACTACTGTACTGTATGACTGATGTACTGTATGACTACTGTACTGTATGACTGATGTACTGTATGACTACTGTACTGTATGACTACTGTACTGTATGACTGATATACTGTATGACTGATATACTGTATGACTACTGTATGACTACTGTACTGTATGACTACTGTACTGTATGACTACTGTAATGTGTGACTACTGTACTGTATGACTGATGTACTGTATGACTACTGTACTGTATGACTGATGTACTGTATGACTACTGTACTGTATGACTGATGTACTGTATGACTACTGTACTGTATGACTACTGTACTGATGACTGATATACTGTATGACTGATATACTGTATGACTGTACTGTATGACTACTGTACTGTATGATGCTATACTGTATGACTACTGTACTGTATGACTACTGTACTGTATGACTGATGATACTGTATGACTGATATACTGTATGACTACTGTATGACTACTGTACTGTATGACTATATACTGTATGACTACTGTACTGTATGACTACTGTACTGTATGACTGATATACTGTATGACTAATGTACTGTACTGATATACTGTATGACTGATATACTGTATGACTACTGTGCTGTATGACTGATATACTGTATGACTACTGTACTGTATGACTGATGTACTGTATGACTACTGTACTGTATGACTACTGTATGATTACTGTACTGTATGACTACTGTACTGTATGACTACTGTACTGTATGACTACTGTACTGTATGACTGTTGTACTGTATGACTACTGTATGATTACTGTACTGTATGACTACTGTACTGTATGACTACTGTACTGTATGACTGTTGTACTGTATGACTACTGTACTGTATGACTACTGTACTGTATGACTACTGTATGATTACTGTACTGTATGACTACTGTATGATTACTGTATGACTACTGTACTGTATGACTACTGTACTGTATGACTACTGTATGACTACTGTACTGTATGACTACTGTACTGTATGACTGATATACTGTCTGACTACTGTACTGTATGACTACTGTACTGTATGACTACTGTACTGTATGACTACTGTATGACTACTGTATGACTACTGTACTGTATGACTACTGTATGACTACTGTACTGTATGACTACTGTACTGCATGACTACTGTACTGTATGACTACTGTACTGTATGATGACTACTGTACTGTATGACTACTGTACTGTATGACTACTGTACTGTATGACTACTGTACTGTATGACTACTCTACTGTATGACTACTGTATGACTACTGTACTGTATGACTACTGTACTGTATGACTACTGTACTGTATGACTACTGTATGACTACTGTACTGTGTGACTACTGTACTGTATGACTGATGTACTGTATGACTACTGTACTATATGACTGATGTACTGTATGACTAATGTCTTGCGAGCGGCGAATAGAGGTCTTCACAGATCCACATGTTCCTTGAATAGCTGAGACTCTATCTGAAACCTGAGACTCAATCTGAAACCCGAGACTCGATCTGAAACCCGAGACTCGATCTGAAACCCGAGACTCGATCTGAAACCCGAGACTCGATCTGAAACCCGAGACTCGATCTGAAACCCGAGACTCGATCTGAAACCCGAGACTCGATCTGAAACCCGGAGAGAGAAATTTTGTTGTTGTTGGCCAAATCAGAAGTCGTCAAAGCAGGCAGTCGAAGGTCCTCCGTTGAGAGATATCTAATCAATGGAAGATGGGAGTTAAAATGATGGAATTCAAAGTAAAAGGAGAAGGACAGGCTACAACGACCGAGAGCAAACAGATAGGCAGGTCCTTCAGAACGGAGTTGTTCTTTTGTAACTGTGCAGGACGAGTGCCTTAACTACTGCAGCTTCACCCGTTCTGACGCCCAGTCTAGACAGGTACTACGTAATCATAAAGGATCATGGGTAACTGAGCTATGGAAGCTATTCGTGGACAACGTCGTGAACCGGTTAGTTGATGTCTCTCGTCTCTCTCTCCCTCGTCCCTGTTCACAGTGTCACTCGCTCACATTCACAGTAGCCTACACACACATATAGCTACTGACCCTGGAACTGTCCTTGTATATATCTACTGTCCCTGTATATATCTACTGTCCCTGGAACTGTCCCTGTATATATCTACTGTCCCTGTATATATCTACTGTCCCTGGAACTGTCCCTGTATATATCTACTGACCCTGGAACTGTCCCTGTATATATCTACTGACCCTGGAACTGTCCCTGTATATATCTACTGACCCTGGAACTGTCCCTGTATATATCTACTGACCCTGGAACTGTCCCTGTATATATCTACTGACCCTGGAACTGTCCCTGTATATATCTACTGACCCTGGAACTGTCCCTGTATATATCTACTGTCCCTGTATATAACTGTCCCTGTATATATCTACTGACCCTGGACCCCTGTAACTGTCCCTGTATATATCTACTGACCCTGGAACTGTCCCTGACCCTGGAACTGTCCCTGTATATATCTACTGACTGTCCTGTATATATCTACTGACCCTGGAACTGTCCCTGTATATATCTACTGACCCTGGAACTGTCCCTGATATATCTACTGTCCCTGGAACTGTCCCTGTATATATACTGACCCTGGAACCCTGTATATATCTACTGACCCTGTATATATCTACTGTCCCTGTATATATCTACTGACCCTGTATATATCTACTGTCCCTGTATATATCTACTGACCCTGGAACTGTCCCTGTATATATCTACTGACCCTGGAACTGTCCCTGTATATATCTACTGACCCTGGAACTGTCCCTGTATATATCTACTGACCCTGGAACTGTCCCTGTATATAACTACTGACCCTGTATATATCTACTGTCCCTGTATATATCTACTGTCCCTGTATATAACCTGACCCTGGAACTGTCCCTGTATATATCTACTGACCCTGGAACTGTCCCTGTATATATCTACTGACCCTGGAACTGTCCCTGTATATATCTACTGACCCTGTATATATCTACTGTCCCTGTATATATCTACTGTCCCTGTATATAACTACTGACCCTGGAACTGTCCCTGTATATATCTACTGACCCTGAACTGTCCCTGTATATATCTACTGACCCTGGAACTGTCCCTGTATATATCTACTGACCCTGGAACTGTCCCTGTATATATCTACTGACCCTGGAACTGTCCCTGTATATATCTACTGACCCTGGAACTGTCCCTGTATATATCTACTGACCCTGGAACTGTCCCTGCATATATCTACTGTCCCTGTATATATCTACTGACCCTGTATATATCTACTGTCCCTGTATATATCTACTGTCCCTGTATATATCTACTGACCCTGGTCCCTGTACTACTGTCCCTGTATATATCTACTGTCCCTGTATATATCTACTGTCCCTGTATATATCTACTGTCCCTGGAACTGTCCCTGTATATATCTACTGACCCTGGAACTGTCCCTGTATATATCTACTGACCCTGGAACTGTCCCTGTATATATCTACTGACCCTGTATATATCTACTGACCCTGTATATATCTACTGTCCCTGTATATATCTATAACTACCCTGTATATATCTACTGACCCTGGAACTGTCCCTGTATATATCTACTGTCCCTGTATATATCTACTGTCCCTGTATATATCTACTGTCCCTGTATATATCTACTGTCCCTGGAACTGTCCCTGTATATATCTACTGACCCTGACCCTGTATATATCTACTGACCCTGGAACTGTCCCTGTATATATCTACTGACCCTGGAACCGTCCCTGTATATATCTACTGACCCTGGAACTGTCCCTGTATATATCTACTGACCCTGGAACTGTCCCTGTATATAACCCTAACTGACCCTGTATATAACTACTGACCCTGTATATAACTACTGACCCTGTATATAGCTACTGACCCTGTATATAGCTACTGACCCTGTATATATCTACTGACCCTGGAACTGTCCCTGTATATATCTACTGACCCTGTATATAACTACTGACCCTGTATATACTGACCCTGTATATAGCTACTGACCCTGTATATAACTACTGACCCTGGAACTGTCCCTGTATATATCTACTGACCCTGGAACTGTCCCTGTATATATCTACTGACCCTGTATATAGCTACTGACCCTGTATATAACTACTGCCCTGGAACTGTCCCTGTATATAACTACTGACCCTGTATATAACTACTGACCCTGTATATAGCTACTGACCCTGTATATAGCTACTGACCCTATATAACTACTGCCCTGGAACTGTCCCTGTATATAACTACTGACCCTGTATATAACTACTGACCCTGTATATAGCTACTGACCCTGGATATGTGTGTGTGTGTGTGTGTGTGTGTGTGTGTGTGTGTGTGTGTGTGTGTGTGTGTGTGTGTGTGTGTGTGTGTGTGTGTGTGTGTGTGTGTGTGTGTGTGTGTAATGTGCTACAAGCATGACCACTCATTACATATTCCATCATGCTCAGTCAAAGATACACACCGTCACACACAATGCAGTTACAAAACAGAGTGAATTTCTGACAGTCAAGAACAAGCTATCAAGGGTACCTCATGTATCATTCAACACCCTCATCGCATTTTATTAAGGTGAGGAGAGAGAGAGATAATGAGAGGGAGTACTGGAGGGAAGAGAGGATGGGGACGGAGGGGAGGAGAGGAGAGAGAGTGAGGGAGGGAGATGGTGAAAGAATAGACGAGTTTAAAATAGAATTCAAAATTTAAAAAAAGAGAGACAGCCAACCGAGAAGAGAAGAAATACGAGGCGAAAAGAGGAGATGAAATGAGAGGAGAGGAAAGGAGACCAAGAGGAGTGGAGAGGAAAGGAGACCAAGAGGAGAGGAGGGGAGAGGAGGGATGGCAATGGAGACAAAGAGAGAGGAGAGAGGAGAGAAGAGGAGGGGAGAGAAGAGGAGAGGAGATGAGAGGAGTGGAGAGGAGAGATGGCAATGGAGACAAAGAGAGAGAAGAGAAGAGAGAGGAGAGAAGAGGAGATGGGAGGATGGGAGAGAAGAGGAAAGGAGAAGAGAGGAGAGGAGACGAGAGATGGCAATGGAGACAAAGAGAGAGGAGAGGGGAGGAGATGACAAGAGGAGAGGAGAGATGGCAATGGAGACAAAGAGAGAGAAGAGAGGAGAGAAGAGGAGATGGGAGGATGGGAGAGAAGAGGAGAGGAGAGGAGATGAGAGGAGTGGAGAGGAGAGATGGCAATGGAGACAAAGAGAGAGAAGAGAGGAGAGAAGAGGAGATGGGAGGATGGGAGAGAAGAGGAAAGGAGAGGAGAGGAGACGAGAGATGGCAATGGAGACAAAGAGAGAGGAGAGGGGAGGAGATGACAAGAGGAGAGGAGAGATGGCAATGGAGACAAGGAGGAGAGGAGAGGAGAGGAGAGGAGTGGAGAGGAGAGGAGAGGAGAGGAGGGAGAGGAGAGGAGGATGCCAGGAGCGAGAGAGAGAGTGTGTGTGTGAGGTGGTGAAGTGTGGAGCATAAAGAGAGGGATGAGTGACATGTGGTCCCAGGTGGCTGGGCTGTGAAAACAGGCCCATTCTCCCTCCTCTGCGAGCCTTTAGCTGGCTCTCTGCTGACTGCTTCAAACACCCTGTGATGTGATAGGCATGGAGCCTCCTGGCCCCAGGACTCACCCTGTGATGTGATAGGCATGGAGCCTCCTGGCCCCAGGACTCAGACTGTGATGTGATAGGCATGGAGCCTCCTGGCCCCAGGACTCACCCTGTGATGTGATGTGATAGGCATGGAGCCTCCTGGCCCCAGGACTCAGACTGTGATGTGATAGGCATGGAGCCTCCTGGCCCCAGGACTCACCCTGTGATGTGATAGGCATGGAGCCTCCTGGCCCCAGGACTCAGACTGTGATGTGATAGGCATGGAGCCTCCTGGCCCCAGGACTCACCCTGTGATGTGATAGGCATGGAGCCTCCTGGCCCCAGGACTCAGACTGTGATGTGATAGGCATGGAGCCTCCTGGCCCCAGGACTCACCCTGTGATGTGATGATGTGATAGGCATGGAGCCTCCTGGCCCCAGGACTCAGACTGTGATGTGATAGGCATGGAGCCTCCTGGCCCCAGGACTCAGACTGTGATGTGATAGGCATGGAGCCTCCTGGCCCCAGGACTCACCCTGTGATGTGATAGGCATGGAGCCTCCTGGCCCCAGGACTCAGACTGTGATGTGATAGGCATGATGGCCCCAGGACTGATGTGATGTGATAGGCATGGAGCCTCCTGGCCCCAGGACTCACCCTGTGATGTGATAGGCATGGAGCCTCCTGGCCCCAGGACTCACCCTGTGATGATGTCCTGGCCCCATCAGGCATGGAGCCTCCTGGCCCCAGGACTCACCCTGTGATGTGATAGGCATGGAGCCTCCTGGCCCCAGGACTCAGACTGTGATGGACTCATGGAGCCTCCTGGCCCCAGGACTCAGACTGTGATGTGATAGGCATGGAGCCCCTGGCCCCAGGACTCACCCTGTGATGTGATAGGCATGGAGCCTCCTGGCCCCAGGACTCAGACTGTGATGTGATAGGCATGGAGCCTCCTGGCCCCAGGACTCACCCTGTGATGTGATAGGCATGGAGCCTCCTGGCCCCAGGACTCAGACTGTGATGTGATAGGCATGTGATGTGATAGGCATGGAGCCTCCTGGCCCCAGGACTCACCCTGTGATGTGATAGGCATGGAGCCTCCTGGCCCCAGGACTCACTCACTGTGATGTGATAGGCATGGAGCCTCCTGGCCCCAGGACTCACCCTGTGATGTGATAGGCATGGAGCCTCCTGGCCCCAGGACTCAGACTGTGATGTGATAGGCATGGAGCCTCCTGGCCCCAGGACTCACCCTGTGATGTGATAGGCATGGACTCAGACTGTGATGTGATAGGCCCTCCTGGCCCCAGGACTCACCCTGTGATGTGATAGGCATGGAGCCTCCTGGCCCCAGGACCCATGGAGCCTCCTGGCCCCAGGACTCACCCTGTGATGTGATAGGCATGGAGCCTCCTGGCCCCAGGACTCAGACTGTGATGTGATAGGCATGGAGCCTCCTGGCCCCAGGACTCAGACTGTGATGTGATAGGCATGGAGCCTCCTGGCCCCAGGACTCAGACTGTGATGTGATAGGCATGGAGCCTCCTGGCCCCAGGACTCACCACCACCATAAAAACACACACACACTGTAGAATACTATATTGCATACTGTAGTATCCCTCGATCATATGTAGTACTTACTATCGAATGTTGTAGTATAATGTAGAACACTATAATAAATACTACAGTAATGAACACCAAAACACACTATAGTGTTTAAATGTGTGCAGTATTTAGCAATCATAATAACAGACTAGTAGCAACAGCTGTGTGTGTGTGTGTGTGTGTGTGTGTGTGTGTGGTGTGTGTGTGTGCCCCAGGACTCAGACTGTGATGTGATAGGCATGGAGCCTCCTGGCCCCAGGACTCAGACTTCACAGACCACCATAAAAACACGCGTGTGTGTGTGTGCCTCTCTGTGTGTGTGTGTGCACTATAATAAATACGTGTGTGTGTGTGTGTCTGTGTCTGTGTCTGTGTGTGTGTGTGTGTGTGTGTGTGTGTGTGTGTGTGTGTGTGTGTGTGTGTGTGTGTGTGTGTGTGTGTGTGTGTGTGTGTGTGCGTGTGCGTGTGTGTGTCTGTGTCTGTGACGCTCTCGATGGTGCAGCGGAACTATTTGGAGAGTACCAGGAAGTAGAGATGCTGTTTCCGCCCTCTTGACAAGAGTGGTGGTGTTGTTGGTCCAAGTCATTGGTTATCTGGATGCCGAGGAACTTAAAAGTACAGTCCCGTTGATGTGGATCAGGACGTGATTCTCCTCTGCTTCCTGAAGTCAACATATAAACTATAGTATATACTACAGTTGAATTTTTTACAAGAGTATTTATACTATAGGTAACTGTAAATACTACAGTATTCTACAGCATTTACGCTATAGTTAACTGTAAATACTACAGTATACTACAGTAAATAGCACAGTATACTGCAGTAAATACTACAGTGTACTACAGTAAATACTACAGAATACTACAGTGAGTATTACAGTATACTACAGTAAATACTACAGTATACTACAGTAAATACTACAGTATACAACAGTAAATACTACAGTACTACAGGATAACAGTAAATACTACAGGATAAATACTACAGTACGAAATATTACAGTATACTACAGTTAATACTACAATATACTACGGTAAATACTACAGGATACTACAGTAAATACTCCAGTAAATACTACAGTATACAACAGTAAATACTACAGTATACAACAGTAAATACTACAGTATACTACAGTATATACTACAGTATATGACAGTAAATACTACAGTATATGACAGTAAATACCACAGTGTAAATACCACAGTGTAAATAAATACAGAATATGACAGAAAATACTACAGTATACTACAGTAAATACTACAGTATACAACAGTAAATACTACAGTATACGACAGTAAATACTACAGTAAAACAGTAAATACTACAGTATACTACAGTAAATACTACAGTATACAACAGTAAATACTACATACGTATACTACAGTAAAAAATACGACAGAATACTACAGTAAAAACTACAGAATACACAGTAAATATACAGTATACTACAGTAAATACTACAGAATACGACAGAAAATACTACAGTATACTACAGTAAATACTACAGTATACAACAGGAAATACTACAGAATACTACAGTGAGTATTACAGTATACGACGACAGTAAATACTACAGTGTACTACAGTATACTACAGTAAATACTACAGTATACTACAGTAAATACTACAGTATACTAGAGTAAATACTACAGTATGTACACTGAGTGTACAAAACATTATGAACACCTTCCTAATAATGAGTTGTGACAACTATCAGACTGGACCACTTCGTTAACCACAAGTATATGGAATAGAAATCCTAATTAGTCATTTTATTTGCAACACTTATGTTCTAACACAGTGGCGGAATAAATACCCATTTAAATCAAATAGACAGCTGGTCTTAAAATGAGATAATTGCCTTCATCCTCATCTTTTGTTTCCTCTCATAAAAACATAATTATAATCGTGATCGTCATCTTAACAGCAATAAAATCTGATTTTGTTGTTGTTACAACAATCAAAACTTTTGATGCTGTCTATCCATACTCAGTATACAGCCCAAAGAGTGTTTCCAGTGAAGGACATTGCATACTCTGACCAAGCTTAGTATCGCCAGTAGAACCAGGAGCAGGATAAGGCCAGACAGGTCTTCCTGAATGGCAAAGAGCCACTGCTGTCTGTTCTGTTCTGCTGCCTGTTCTGATCTGATCCTGTTCTGATCTGATCTGTTCTGATCTGTTCTGATCTGTTCTGCTGCCTGTTCTGATCTGATCTGTTCTGTTCTGATCTGATCTGTTCTGATCTGTTCTGATCTGCCTGTTCTATCTGCCTGGTCTGTTCTGTCCTGTTCTGATCTTATCTGTTCTGATCTGATCTGCTGCTGTTCTGATCTGATCTGTTCTGTTCCGATCTGTTCTGTTCTGATCTGCTGCCTGTTCTGTTCTGATCTGCTCTGTTCTGTTCTGTTCTGATCTGTTCTGTTCTGATCTGTTCTGCTGCCTTCAGACAACCTTCAGACCACCTTCAGACCACCATCAGACCACCATCAGACCACCATCAGACCACCATCAGACCACCATCAGACCTTCAGACCACCATCAGACCACCTTCAGATCACCACCAGACCACCATCAGACCACCATCAGACCACCACCAGACCACCTTCAGACCACCATCAGACCACCTTCAGACCACCATCAGACCTTCAGACCACCTTCAGACCACCTTCAGACCACCATCAGACCTTCAGACCACCATCAGACCACCTTCAGACCACCTTCAGACCACCATCAGACCACCATCAGACCTTCAGACCTTCAGACCACCATCAGACCACCTTCAGACCACCTTCAGACCACCTTCAGACCACCATCAGACCACCTTCAGACCACCATCAGACCACCTTCAGACCACCTTCAGACCACCATCAGACCTTCAGACCACCATCAGACCACCATCAGACCACCTTCAGACCACCATCAGACCACCATCAGACCACCTTCAGACCACCTTCAGACCTTCAGACCACCATCAGACCACCATCAGACCACCTTCAGACCACCTTCAGACCACCTTCAGACCTTCAGACCACCTTCAGACCACCATCAGACCACCTTTAGACCTTCAGACCACCATCAGACCTTCAGACCACCATCAGACCTTCAGACCACCTTCAGACCACCATCAGACCACCTTCAGACCACCTTCAGACCTTCAGACCACCTTCAGACCACCATCAGACCTTCAGACCACCATCAGACCTTCAGACCACCTTCAGACCACCATCAGACCACCTTCAGACCACCATCAGACCTTCAGACCACCATCAGACCACCTTCAGACCACCATCAGACCACCATCAGACCACCATCAGACCACCTTCAGACCTTCAGACCACCTTCAGACCACCATCAGACCACCATCAGACCTTCAGACCACCTTCAGACCACCATCAGACCACCTTCAGACCACCTTCAGACCACCATCAGACCACCATCAGACCACCTTCAGACCACCTTCAGACCACCATCAGACCACCTTCAGACCACCATCAGACCACCATCAGACCACCATCAGACCACCTTCAGACCTTCAGACCACCATCAGACCACCTTCAGACCACCATCAGACCACCTTCAGACCACCATCAGACCACCTTCAGACCACCATCAGACCACCATCAGACCACCTTCAGACCACCATCAGACCACCTTCAGACCACCATCAGACCACCATCAGACCACCTTCAGACCTTCAGACCACCATCAGACCACCATCAGACCACCTTCAGACCACCTTCAGACCACCATCAGACCACCTTCAGACCACCTTCAGACCACCATCAGACCACCATCAGACCACCATCAGACCTTCAGACCACCATCAGACCACCTTCAGACCTTCAGACCACCATCAGACCACCATCAGACCACCTTCAGACCACCATCAGACCACCATCAGACCACCTTCAGACCACCTTCAGACCACCATCAGACCACCTTCAGACCACCATCAGACCACCTTCAGACCACCTTCAGACCACCATCAGACCACCTTCAGACCACCTTCAGACCACCATCAGACCACCTTCAGACCACCTTCAGACCACCATCAGACCACCATCAGACCACCTTCAGACCACCATCAGACCACCTTCAGACCACCTTCAGACCACCTTCAGACCACCTTCAGACCTTCAGACCACCATCAGACCACCACCAGACCACCTTCAGACCACCATCAGACCACCATCAGACCACCTTCAGACCTTCAGACCACCATCAGACCTTCAGACCACCATCAGACCACCATCAGACCACCATCAGACCACCTTCAGACCACCATCAGACCTTCAGACCACCATCAGACCACCATCAGACCTTCAGACCACCATCAGACCACCTTCAGACCACCTTCAGACCTTCAGACCACCATCAGACCACCATCAGACCACCTTCAGACCTTCAGACCACCTTCAGACCACCATCAGACCACCATCAGACCACCATCAGACCACCATCAGACCTTCAGACCACCATCAGACCACCATCAGACCACCTTCAGACCTTCAGACCACCTTCAGACCACCTTCAGACCTTCAGACCACCTTCAGACCACCTTCAGACCACCTTCAGACCTTCAGACCACCTTCAGACCACCTTCAGACCTTCAGACCACCTTCAGACCACCTTCAGACCACCTTCAGACCTTCAGACCACCATCAGACCTTCAGACCACCATCAGACCACCATCAGACCACCATCAGACCACCATCAGACCTTCAGACCACCTTCAGACCTTCAGACCACTTTCAGACAACACAAATCTTCCAGGGCTCAGATGGAACAGAGTCAAGCGAGAGCAGAGGAAGCAAGGAGCTTCGAGGTTCATGATAGTCATGAATGGGTCCTGGTCAAATGAAGTCCACTACATAGGGAATAGGATGCTATGGTCTCTGGTCTAAAGTAGTTCACTACATAGGGAATAGGATGCTATGGTCTCTGGTCTAAAGTAGTTGTACTGTTCACTATATAGGGAATAGGATGCTATGGTCTCTGGTCTAAAGTAGTTCACTATATAGGGAATAGGGTGCTATGGTCTCTGGTCTAAAGTTGTGCACTATATATAGGTAATAAATGCCATAGGGTCTCTGGTATAAAGTAGTTCACTATATAGGGAATAGGGTGCTATGGGCCCTGGTCTAAAGTTGTGCACTATATATAGGGAATAGGATGCTATGGTCTCTGGTCTAAAGTAGTTCACTATATAGGGAATAGGGTGCTATGGTCTCTGGTCTAAAGTAGTTCACTATATAGGGAATAGGATGCTATGGTCTCTGGTCTAAAGTAGTTCACTATATAGGGAATAGAATGCTATGGTCTCTGGTCTAAAGTAGTTCACTATATAGGGAATAGGATGATATGGCCTCTGATCTAAAGTTGTGCACTATATATAGGGAATAGGGTGCCATAGGGCTCTGGTCTAAAGTAGTTCACTATATAGGGAATAGGGTGCTATGGGCCCTGGTCTAAAGTTGTGCACTATATAGGGAATAGGATGCTATGGTCTCTGGTCTAAAGTAGTTCACTATATAGGGAATAGGATGCTATGGTCTCTGGTCTAAAGTAGTTCACTATATAGGGAATAGGGTGCCATAGGGCTCTGGTCTAAAGTAGTTCACTATATAGGGAATAGGGTGCTATAGGTCCTGGTCTAAAGTAGTTCACTATATATAGGGAATAGGTGCTATAGGCCCTGGTCAACTAAGTGCACTACATAGGGAATAGGATGCTATGGTCTCTGGTCTAAAGTAGTTCACTACATAGGGAATAGGATGCTATGGTCTCTGGTCTAAAGTAGTTCACTATATAGGGAATAGGGTGCTATAGGTCCTGGTCAACTAAGTGCACTACATAGGGAATAGAGTGCTATAGGTCCTGGTCAACTAAGTGCACTACATAGGGAATAGGGTGCTATAGGTCCTGGTCAACTAAGTGCACTACATAGGGAATAGAGTGCTATAGGTCCTGGTCAACTAAGTGCACTACATAGGGAATAGGGTGCTACAGGTCCTGGTCAACTAAGTGCACTACATAGGGAATAGGGTGCTATAGTTCCTGGTCAACTAAGTGCACTACATAGGGAATAGGGTGCTATAGGTCCTGGTCAACTAAGTGCACTACATAGGGAATAGGGTGCTATAGGTCCTGGTCAACTAAGTGCACTACATAGGGAATAGGGTGCTATAGGTCCTGGTCAACTAAGTGCACTACATAGGGAATAGGGTGCTATAGGTCCTGGTCAACTAAGTGCACTACATAGGGAATAGGGTGCTATAGGTCCTGGTCAACTAAGTGCACTACATAGGGAATAGGGTGCTATAGGTCCTGGTCAACTAAGTGCACTACATAGGGAATAGGGTGCTATAGGTCCTGGTCAACTAAGTGCACTACATAGGGAATAGAGTGCTATAGGTCCTGGTCAACTAAGTGCACTACATAGGGAATAGAGTGCTATAGGTCCTGGTCAACTAAGTGCACTACATAGGGAATAGAGTGCTATAGGTCCTGGTCAACTAAGTGCACTACATAGGGAATAGGGTGCTAGAGGTCCTGGTCAACTAAGTGCACTACATAGGGAATAGGGTGCTATAGGTCCTGGTCAACTAAGTGCACTACATAGGGAATAGGGTGCTATAGGTCCTGGTCAACTAAGTGCACTACATAGGGAATAGGGTGCTATAGGTCCTGGTCAACTAAGTGCACTACATAGGGAATAGGGTGCTATAGGTCCTGGTCAACTAAGTGCACTAGATAGGGAATAGGGTGCTATAGGTCCTGGTCAACTAAGTGCACTACATAGGGAATAGGGTGCTATAGGTCCTGGTCAACTAAGTGCACTACATAGGGAATAGGGTGCTATAGGTCCTGGTCAACTAAGTGCACTACATAGGGAATAGGGTGCTATAGGTCCTGGTCAACTAAGTGCACTACATAGGGAATAGGGTGCTATAGGTCCTGGTCAACTAAGTGCACTACATAGGGAATAGGGTGCTATAGGTCCTGGTCAACTAAGTGCACTAGATAGGGAATAGGGTGCTATAGGTCCTGGTCAACTAAGTGCACTACATAGGGAATAGGGTGCTATAGGTCCTGGTCAACTAAGTGCACTACATAGGGAATAGGGTGCTATAGGTCCTGGTCAACTAAGTGCACTACATAGTGAATAGGGTGCTATAGGTCCTGGTCAACTAAGTGCACTACATAGGGAATAGGGTGCTATAGGTCCTGGTCAACTAAGTGCACTACATAGGGAATAGGGTCCATTTAGGACGCACATGACTATCCAAATTATTCAAATGAACCCGTTGCCAAATCCTCAAAATGAACAGCAACACTCCTTGAAAACCAAATGTCTTGTTATCTATGAAGTTAACCTATGAATCACAAAGAGAACTGGCACAGACCCACATGCCTGGTTGGTTGGATGAGAGAGACACGTGTCCTGCTTCCGGCTGACACTGGTATATTTAAACAGCTGACAGCTTTCAATGACTTAGATTGTAGAACTATGAACTTATCATTTTACAGGTCCCTGGTTCAATTGTTTGCTCAGTCCAAGATTTTATGAGCTGGAAGCTTTTATGTTAAGTATGGGGACACAAAGAGCTGGAAGCTTTTATGTTAAGTATGGGGACACAAAGAGCTGGAAGCTTTTATGTTAAGTATGGGGACACAAAGAGCTGGAAGCTTTTATGTTAAGTATGAGGACACAAAGAGCTGGAAGCTTTTATGTTAAGTATGGGGACACAAAGAGCTGGAAGGTTTTATGTTAAGTATGGGGACACAAAGAGCTGGAAGCTTTTATGTTAAGTATGGGGACACAAAGAGCTGGAAGCTTTTATGTTAAGTATGGGGACACAAAGAGCTGGAAGCTTTTATGTTAAGTATGGGGACACAAAGAGCTGGAAGCTTTTATGTTAAGTATGAGGACACAAAGAGCTGGAAGCTTTTATGTTAAGTATGGGGACACAAAGAGCTGGAAGCTTTTATGTTAAGTATGGGGACAAAAAGAGCTGGAAGATTTTATGTTAAGTATGGTGACACAAAGAGCTGGAAGCTTCTATGTTAAGTATGGGGACACAAAGAGCTGGAAGCTTTTATGTTAATTATGGGGACACAAAAAGTTGGAAGCTTTTATGTTAAGTACGGAAACACATATAGCTTCAAGCTCTTTACTATCCAAATGAATCAGTTGCCAAAACACAAACATGAACAGCAACACTCCTTGAAAACAAAATGTCTTGTTATCTATGAAGTTAACCTATGAATCACAAAGAGAACTGGCACGGACCCACATGCCTGGTTGGTTGGATGAGAGAGACACGTGTCCTGCTTCCGGCTGACACTGGTATATTTAAACAGCTGACAGCTTTCAATGACTTAGATTGTAGAACTATGAACTTATCATTTTAACTACTGCCTGTTACACGTTACTGATTCACCTGTTGGCTTTTATGGTTATTTTGGAACTTTTTCACACACATTGAAATATATAAATGTTCATTTTTATGTCATTTTAAACCATTTACAGGTCAATGGTTGAACGTATGGTCTGATATAAAATGGGGAAATCCCTGTCAGAGATTCGCGTTTTATCAAAGGTTTCTGGGGAACTTTTATACATGATCAATATACTATATTATTAATTAATATAATAATATATATCTATATGCATACAACTTTCTCATATAGAGCTCCATTTTTATGGAATGGTCTGCCTACCCATGTGAGAGACGCAGACTCGGTCTCAACCTTTAAGTCTCTATTGAAGACTCATTTCTTCAGTAGGTTCTATGATTGAGTGTAGTCTGGCCCAGGAGAGTGAAGATGAACGGCAAGGCACTGGAGCAACGAACCGCCCTTGTTGTTTCTGCCTGGCCGGTTCCCCTCTCTCCACTGGGATTCTCTGCCTCTAACCCTATTACAGAGGCTGAGTCACTGGCTTACTGGTGCTCTTTCATACCATCCCTAGGAGGGGTGCGTCACTTGGGTGGGTTGAGTCACTGACGTGGTCTTCCTGTCCGGGTTGGCGCCCCCCTGGGTTGTGCCGTGGCCGAGATCTTTGTGGGCTATACTCGGCCTTGTCTCAGGATGTTAAGTTGGTGGTTGAAGATATCCCTCTAGTGGTGTGTAGGCTGTGCTTTGGCAAAGTGGGTGGGGTTATACCCTGCCTGTTTGGCCCTGTCCGGGGGTGTCGTCAGATGGGGCCACAGTGTCTCCCGACCCCTCCTGTCTCAGCCTCCAGTATTTATGCTCCAGTCGTTTATGTATTGGGGGGCTAGGGTCAGTTTGTTATATCTGGAGTACTTCTCCTGTCTTGGCCTGTGTGAATTTAAGTATGCTCTCACTACTTCTCTCTCTCTTTTCCCTCTTTCCCTCTTTCTTTCTTTCTTTCTTTCTTTCTTTCTTTCTTTCTTTCTTTCTTTCTTTCTTTCTTTCTTTTTTCTTTCTTTCTTTCTTTCTTTCTTTCTTTCTTTCTGTCACACCCTGACCATAATTTGCTTTGTATGTTTCTATGTTTTGTTTGGTCAGGGTGTGATCTGAGTGGGCATTCTATGTTGTGTGTCTAGTTTGTCTGTTTCTGTGTTTGGCCTGATATGGTTCTCAATCAGAGGCAGGTGTTAGTCATTGTCTCTGATTGGGAACCATATTTAGGTAGCCTGTTTGGTGTTGGGTTTTGTGGGTGAATGTTCCTTTTCCTGTCTGTCGTGTGCCAGTTTCCACCAGTATTAGGCTGTTTCGGTTTTCGTGTTACTTTGTTTTGTATTTTGATTCGTGTTTTCTTCTGTTTCATTAAACATGGATCGTAATAGCCACGCCGCATTTTGGTCTGACTCTCTTTCACATATAGGAAACCGTGACACTTTCTTTCTTTCTCTCGGAGGACCTGAGCCCTAGGACCATGCCTCAGGGCTACCTGGCCTGATGACTCCTTGCTGTCCCCAGTCCACCTGGCCGTGCTGCTGCTCCAGGTTCAACTACATGAGCCCTAGGACCATGCCTCAGGGCTACCTGGCCTGATGACTCCTTGCTGTCCCCAGTCCACCTGGCCGTGCTGCTGCTCCAGTTTCAACTACATGAGCCCTAGGACCATGCCTCAGGGTACCTGGCCTGATGACTCCTTGCTGTCCCCAGTCCACCTGGCAGTGCTGCTGCTCCAGTTTCAACTACATGAGCCCTAGGACCATGCCTCAGGGCTACCTGGCCTGATGACTCCTTGCTGTCCCCAGTCCACCTGGCCGTGCTGCTGCTCCAGTTTCAACTACATGAGCCCTAGGACCATGCCTCAGGGCTACCTGGCCTGATGACTCCTTGCTGTCCCCAGTCCACCTGGCCGTGCCGCTGCTGCTTCAACTGTTCTGGTTGCGGCTAAAGAACCCTGACCTGTCCACCGGACGTGTTACCTGTCCCAGACCTGCTACCTGTCCCAGACCTGCTGTTTTCAACTCTTATTGATCGGCTATGAAAAGACAACTGATATTTACTCCTGAGGTGTTGACCTGTTGCAACCTCGACAACTACTGTGATTATTATTATTTGACCCTGCTGGTCATCTATGAACGTTTGAACATCCTGGCCATGTGCTCCTATAATCTCCACCCGGCACAGCCAGAAGAGGACTGGCTACCCCTCATAGCCTGGTTCCTCTCTAGGTTTCTTTATGGGTTCCTGCCTTTCTAGGGAGTTGTTCCGAGCCACCGTGCTTCTACACCTGCATTGCTTCCTGTTTGGGGTTTTAGGCTGGGTTTCTGTACAGCACTTTGTGACATCAAATCAAAGTTTATTTGTCACGTGCGTGGAATACACCTTACAGTGAAATGTTTACTTACAGGCTCTAACCAATAGTGCGGAGGAAAAGAAGTATGTGTGTGTGTGTGTGTGTGTGTGTGTGTGTGGGGGTAAGTAAAGAAATAAAACAACAGTAAAAAGACATTTGAAAATAAGAGTAGCAAGGCTACATACAGACACCTGTTAATCAGGCTTATTGAGGTAGTATGTACATGTACAGTGCCTTGCGAAAGTATTCGGCCCCCTTGAACTTTGCGACCTTTTGCCACATTTCAGGCTTCAAACATAAAGATATAAAACTGTATTTTTTTTGTGAAGAATCAACAACAAGTGGGACACAATCATGAAGGGGAACGACATTTATTGGCTGAATAATTTTGCACGCCCAATTTTTCAGGTTTTGATTTGTTAAAAAAGTTTGAAATATCTAATAAATGTTGTTCCACTTCATGATTGTGTCCCACTTGTTGTTGATTGAGACAGTAGAACGAACCAGGAACAAGGAAGTAAGTAGCCCAGTAATAATGAACACGGAAGAGAAGTCTGGGAATGTATGATGTCATAGTAGATCAACAAAGGGTCAGAATGTATGATGTCATAGTAGATCAACAAAGGGTCAGAATGTATGATGTCATAGTAGATCAACAAAGGGCCAGAATGTATGATGTCATAGTAGATCAACAAAGGGTCAGAATGTATGATGTCATAGTAGATCAACAAAGGGTCAGAATGTATGATGTCATAGTAGATCAACAAAGGGTCAACATGTATGATGTCATAGTAGATCAACAAAAGGTCAGAATGTATGATGTCATAGTAGATCAACAAAGGGTCAGAATGTATGATGTCATAGTAGATCAACAAAGGGTCAACATGTATGATGTCATAGTAGATCAACAAAGGGTCAGAATGTATGATGTCATAGTAGATCAACAAAGGGTCAGAATGTATGATGTCATAGTAGATCAACAAAGGGTCAGAATGTATGATGTCAGATACAGTACATGTGTTATTTGATACTTCCTTTGTTCCTGGTTTATGCCCGTCCCTGCCAGTGTGGGCTGGGCACAATACAGTATCATCATAACCATTGCCCATGATATTAGGCTACCGTACTGCCATTGTGCCCAGCCCACACTGGCAGAGGACCGGCATAAACCAGGAACAAAGGAAGTATCAAATAACACATGTGTGATAAGGTGCGTCGAGTTGGTAGGTGTAGGAGAGCAGGGATGTCTGAGAAGCGTGTTTTAATACGAAAGTCCACCAACACAGGAATGGCACGATCGAAAAGGTACAACGCCCTCGACAAAAGAGAACCCGTGCAAGCGCACGGAGGAACAAACTCAGCTCCGACACTCACAATGTAAGGGTTTTCCTCTGGTGAAGGAGAAGCGGACCAACATGCAGCGTGGTGGTTATTCATGTTCTTTAATAAAGGAACTAGACATGAAATAACTAACAAAACAAGAAAATGTGAAAACCTAAACAGTCCTATCTGGTGCAGAGACAGGAACAATCACCCACAAACACACAGTGAAACCCAGGCGACCTAAATATGGTTCCCAATCAGAGACAATGACTAACACCTGCCTCTGATTGAGAACCATATCAGGCCAGACATAGAAATAGACAAACAAGACATCCAACATAGAATGCCCACTCAGATCACACCCTGACCAACCAAAACATAGAAACATACAAAGCAAACCATGGTCACGGTGTGACTCACAAGGCAACAGGTTACAATTATACACACAGAAATTAAGGCAAATGAAACCAGGTGTGAAACAGAACCAAAGACAAAACAAACAGAAAGGAAGAAGGGATCGGTGACTGCTAGTAGACCGGCGACGCCGAGCGCCGCCCGAACAGGGAGAGGAGCCACCTTCGGCAGAAGTCATGACAACATGTACTGTGTCATAGTAGATGATGACATCATAGTAGATGATGACATCATAGTAGATGATGACATCATAATAGATGATGACATCATAATAGATTGTCCACAGAAGGCTATCATGATAAAGAAACTGTATGCCCATTCCATTCGCACAGTGATTAGGCGAAGTCACTCTATCCCAGAAACCGGTCCCCGTACTGTCACTGCGCCCAACTCATGCTGCTGTGACACTGTAAATAGCCTTCAGACTGTCGTTACAATGTCCCTGGCTCTGTGACCGTAGGCCGCCCTCTGTCCTGTCAGTGTGCCCAGCCACCCTGCCAGAGGAAAAAGGCTATGATACTGTATATGCCCTTCAAGCAATCATAAGGCCACTACAAAGTCTGACTCTGCTCCCTGTACTATCCATGACTCTAGTCCCTGTACTATCTCTGACTCTAGTCACTGTACTATCTTTGACTCTAGTCCCTGTACTATCTCTGACTCTAGTCCCTGTACTATCTCTGACTCTGACTCTAGTCCCTGTACTATCCATGACTCTAGTCCCTGTACTATCTCTGACTCTAGTCCCTGTACTATCTCTGACTCTGACTCTAGTCCCTGTACTATCTCTGACTCTGACTCTAGTCCCTGTACTATCCATGACTCTAGTCCATGTACTATCCATGACTCTAGTCACTGTACTATCTCTGACTCTACTCCCTGTACTATCTCTGACTCTAGTCCCTGTACTATCTCTGACTCTAGTCCCTGTACTATCTATGACTCTAGTCACTGTACTATCCATGACTCTAGTCCCTGTACTATCTCTGACTCTAGTCACTGTACTATCTTTGACTCTAGTCCCTGTACTATCTCTGACTCTAGTCCCTGTACTATCTCTGACTCTGACTCTAGTCCCTGTACTATCTCTGACTCTGACTCTAGTCCCTGTACTATCCATGACTCTAGTCCATGTACTATCCATGACTCTAGTCACTGTACTATCTCTGACTCTAGTCACTGTACTATCTTTGACTCTAGTCCCTGTACTATCTCTGACTCTAGTCCCTGTACTATCTATGACTCTAGTCACTGTACTATCTCTGACTCTAGTCACTGTACTATCTCTGACTCTAGTCAGTGTACTATCTTTGACTCTAGTCCCTGTACTATCTCTGACTCTAGTCCCTGTACTATCTCTGACTCTGACTCTAGTCCCTGTACTATCTCTGACTCTGACTCTAGTCCCTGTACTATCCATGACTCTAGTCCATGTACTATCCATGACTCTAGTCACTGTACTATCTCTGACTCTAGTCCCTGTACTATCTCTGACTCCAGTCCCTGTACTATCCATGACTCTAATCACTGTACTATCTCTGACTATAGTCCCTGTACTATCTCTGACTCTAGTCACTGTACCAACTCTGACTCTAGTCCTTGTACTATTTCTGACTCTAGTCCCTGTACTATCCCTGATTCTAGTCCCTGTCCAATTGAGACACACACTGTGCCCTGTGGCTCACATCATAGTAAATCCATCCACAGAAAGATGGGCTATTAAAATCCTAATGATAACGTTGCTGCATGGCCTTAGCCGTCACACTGGCAGTAGGTTATTAGGAAGTTACTGTATTATCCCTGGTCTCCTTTACTGTAATTAGGAAGTTAGTGTATTTATCCCTGATCTCCTTTACTGTCATTAGGTCATTATGAAGTTACTGTATTATCCCTGGTCTCCTTTACTGTCGTTAGGTTATTAGGAACTTACTGTATTATCCCTGGTCTCCTTTACTGTCATTAGGTCATTAGGAAGTTACTGTATTTATCCCTGGTCTACTTTACTGTAATTAGGAAGTTACTGTATTTATCCCTGATCTCCTTTACTGTCATTAGGAAGTTACTGTATTTATCCCTGGTCTCCTTTACTGTCATTAGGCCATTAGGAAGTTACTGTATTTATTCCTGGTCTCCTTTACTGTCGTTAGGTCATTAGGAAGTTACTGTATTTATCCCTGATCTCCTTTACTGTCATTAGGTCATTAGGAAGTTACTGTATTATCACTGGTCTCCTTTACTGTCATTAGGAAGTTACTGTATTTATCCCTGTTCTCCTTTACTGTCATTAGGTCATTAGGAAGTTACTGTATTATCCCTGGTCTCCTTTACTGTCATTAGGTCATTAGGAAGTTACTGTATTTATCCCTGGTCTCCTTTACTGTAATTAGGAAGTTAGTGTATTTATCCCTGATCTCCTTTACTGTCATTAGGTCAATTGGAAGTTACTGTATTATCCCTGGTCTCCTTTACTGTCATTAGGTTATTAGGAAGTTACTGTATTATCCCTGGTCTCCTTTACTGTCATTAGGTCATTAGGAAGTTACTGTATTATCCCTGGTCTCCTTTACTGTCATTAGGTTATTAGGAACTTACTGTATTATCCCTGGTCTCATTTACTGTCATTAGATCATTAGGAAGTTACTGTATTTATCCCTGGTCTACTTTACTGTAATTAGGAAGTTACTGTATTTATCCCTGATCTCCTTTACTGTCATTAGGAAGTTACTGTATTTATCCCTGGTCTCCTTTACTGTCATTAGGCCATTAGGAAGTTACTGTATTTATTCCTGGTCTCCTTTACTGTCGTTAGGTCATTAGGAAGTTACTGTATTTATCCCTGATCTCCTTTACTGTCATTAGGTCATTAGGAAGTTACTGTATTATCACTGGTCTCCTTTACTGTCATTAGGAAGTTACTGTATTTATCCCTGTTCTCCTTTACTGTCATTAGGTCATTAGGAAGTTACTGTATTATCCCTGGTCTCCTTTACTGTCATTAGGTCATTAGGAAGTTACTGTATTTATCCCTGGTCTCCTTTACTGTAATTAGGAAGTTAGTGTATTTATCCCTGATCTCCTTTACTGTCATTAGGTCAATTGGAAGTTACTGTATTATCCCTGGTCTCCTTTACTGTCATTAGGTTATTAGGAAGTTACTGTATTATCCCTGGTCTCCTTTACTGTCATTAGGTCATTAGGAAGTTACTGTATTATCCCTGGTCTCCTTTACTGTCATTAGGTTATTAGGAACTTACTGTATTATCCCTGGTCTCATTTACTGTCATTAGATCATTAGGAAGTTACTGTATTTATCCCTGGTCTCCTTTACTGTAATTAGGTCATTAGGAAGTTACTGTATTTATCCCTGGTCTCCTTTACTGTCATTAGGTCATTAGGAAGTTACTGTATTTATCCCTGGTCTCCTTTACTGTCATTAGGTCATTAGGAAGTTACTGTATTTATCCCTGGTCTCCTTTACTGTAATTAGGAAGTTAGTGAATTTATCCCTGATCTCCTTTACTGTCATTAGGTCAATTGGAAGTTACTGTATTATCCCTGGTCTCCTTTACTGTCATTAGGTCATTAGGAAGTTACTGGGTTTATCCCTGGTCTCCTTTACTGTCATTAGGCCATTAGGAAGTTACTGTATTATCCCTGGTCTCCTTTACTGTCATTAGGTCATTAGGAAGTTACTGTATTTATCCCTGGTCTCCTTTACTGTCATTAGGTCATTAGGAAGTTACTGTATTATCACTGGTCTCCTTTACTGTCATTAGGTCATTAGGAAGTTAATGTATTTATCCCTGGTCTCCTTTACTGTAATTATGAAGTTAGTGTATTTATCCCTGGTCTCCTTTACTGTCATCAGGTCATTAGGAAGTTACTGTAAGTTACTGGTCACTTGGTCCACACTTCCATACCAGATCATCAACACAAGACTATGATAGTGTATATGATCTTTATACTGTCATTAGGTCACTAGAAAGTTACCTTATTATTCCTGGTCTTCATCACTGTCATTATTGTCCCAGTGTGTATCCCAGACAGACAGCTCTGTCCGTCTATTGTCTCACTGTCCACCCAAAGCTACCACAGGAAGGGACTCAGCTCACACCACAGCCTGAGGAAATGTCTGAGATGTCTGAGGCTCCCCCCCCCCCCCCATACGCTCTGTCCCTCATCTTCCTGGCTCCCCTTCACTGGCCAAAGGAGCTGGTCAACCCCCCCCCCCCCCATCCTCTCTTTTGCTCAGACAAGGTGCTGGCCTTGTACCATGATAAGGTTGTTTTGGAAGATTTTTTGGCATAAGTTGCTGGGGACCGCTGCTATCTGTCCAGTGATCCTCCCAACCGTTGCCAAAACAGCTCTGATGAGCTGCTTGGCATAGCTGCAGGGTTAGCTAGCACTGTTAGCTGCCTATCAACAGATGGGATGCTGCTTAGAAGGCCAGCATCCCGGAGTCACCTCTTCACTGTTGACGTTGAGACTGGTGTTTTGTGGGTACTATTTAATGAAGCTGCCAGTTGAGGACTTGTCAGGCATCTGTTTCTCAAACTAGACACTCTAATGTACCGTACTTGTCCTCTTGCTCAGTTGTGCACCGGGGCCTCCCACTCCTCTTTCTATTTTGGTTAGAGACAGTTTGCTCTGTTCTGTGAATGGAGTAGTACACAGCGTTGTACGAGATGTTCAGTTTCTTGGCAAAATCTCGCATGGAATAGCCTTCATTTCTCAGAACAAGAATAGACTGACGAGTTTCAGAAGAAAGTCCTTTGTTTCTGGCCATTTTGAGCCTGTAATCAAACCCACAAATGTTGATTCTCCAGATACTCAACTAGTTTAAAGGTCAGTTTTATTGCTTCTTTAATCAGGACAGCAGTTTTCAGCAGTGCTAACATAATTGAAAAAGGGTTTTCTAATGATCAATTAGCCATTTAAAATGATAACCTTGGATTAGCTAACACAACGTGCCATTGGAACACAGGAGTGATGGTTGATGATAATGGGAGACTATGTAGATATTCCATAAAAAATCTGCTGTTTCATTAACAATGTCTACACTGTATCTCTAAACAATTTGATGTTATTTTAATGGAGAAAAAAAAAACTTTTCTTTCAAAAACAAGGACATTTCTAAATTAGCCCAAACTTTGGAATGGCAGTGTATATGGAATATCAGTCAAAAGTTTGGACACATCTACTCATTCTAGGGGTTTTTCTTTATTTCTACTATTTTCTATTTACTATCTATTTTCTACATTGTACAATAATAGTGAAGACATCAAAACTATGAAATAACACATATGAAATCATGTAGTAACCAAAAAAGTGTTAAACAAATCCAAATATATTTCACACCTGTTAATTGAAATGCAATCCATGTGACTACCTCATGAAACTGGTTGAGAGAACTCCAAGAGTGTGCAAAGCTGTCATTAAGGCAAAGGGAGGCTACTTTGAATAATCTCAAGTATAAAATAACACTTTTTTGGATGCTACATGATTCCACATGTGTTATTTACCCACAATTCAGTTGGAGGGCACCCTCTTGACAACGATGAGATTTGTATTTTAATTTTTTCCCGCAATTTTACACATTTTGCCATCGGGTGGAGAGAAATGTTTGCAGTTTTTAATATGATATCTGAGTGAGAGTGACTGACAACATCAATGGGGCCCCCCCTGGACAATTCGACCAATGCTAACTAACTGCTCATTAATCACAGTGAGGTGTGTTGTAATGCTAACTGATCGTTTAATCACAGTGAGGTGTGTTGTAATGCTAACTGCTCATTAATCACAGTGAGGTATGTTGTAATGCTAACTGATCGTTTAATCACAGTGATGTGTTGAAAATTGCAATCACAGTGAATATGTTGTAATGCTAACTGATCATTAATCACAGTGAGGTGTGTTGTAATGCTAACTGCACATTAATCACAGTGACATATGTTGTAATCTGATCATTAATCACAACATATGTTGTAATGCTAACTGATCATGAATCACAGTGAAATGCTAACTGCTAATCACAGTGTGTATGAGTATGCTAACTGATCATAATCACAGTGAGGTGTGTTGTAATGCTAACTGATCATTTAATCACAGTGACCATGTTGTAATGCTAAATAAATAAAATCATTTAATCACAGTGAGCTTCTGATGTTTTCAATGAGGAACTGCTAACTGATCATTAATCACAGTGAGGTGTGTTGTACCATTAATGACATATGTTGTAATGCAGTGTTTAATCACTGAAATGCTAACTGATCGTTAATCACAGTGTGTGTGTAATGCTAACTGAAATCACAGTGACATATGTTGTAATGCTAATTGATCGTTAATCACAGTGACATATGTTGTAATGCTAACTGATCGTTTAATCACAGTGCAGTTGTAATGCTAACTGATCATTAATCACAGTGAAACTTGTTGTAATTAACTGCTCATTAATCACAGTCGATGTTGTAATGCTATGATCAAATCACAGTGAGGTGTTTGTAATGCTAACTGATCTCACAGTGTGTTTTTTGCAATATCTCTTCATCACAGTGCAGTTCTTGTAATGCTAACTGATCGTTAATCACAGTGACATATGTTGAAAACTGATACACAGTGGCAGGTTGAATGCTAACTGCTCATTAATCACAGTGACATATGTTGTAATGCTAACTGATCGTTAATCACAGTGAGGTGTGTTGTAATGCTAACTGCTCATTAATCACAGTGAATGTGTTGTAATGCTAACTGATCGTTTAATCACAGTGAGGTGTGTTGTAAACTGCTGCAACACCTTGGGTTGAATGCTAACTGATCGTTTAATCACAGTGAGGTGTGTTGTAATGCTAACTGATCGTTTAATCACAGTGAGGTGTGCGTAATGCACAGCCATTAATCACAGTGAAGTTGTAATCAATCACAGTGAAATCACAGTGAGGTGTGTTGTAATGCTAACTGATCATTAATCACAGTGAGATGCTAACTGATCATCTTGGTTTTGCTAACTGATCATTCACAGTGAAAGTGTTGTAATGCTAACTGATCACACAGTGAGATGTGTTGTAATGCTAACTGATCGACACGTGAGGTGTGTTTAATGCTAACTGATCGTTTAATCACAGTGAGGTGTGTTGTAATGCTAACTATGCAGTGAGGTGTGTTGTAATGCTAACTGATCATTTCACAGTGACAAAATTGTAATGCTAACTGATCGTTAATCACAGTGAGGTGTGTTGTAATGCTAACTGCTCATTAATCACAGTGAAATGCTAACTGATCGTTAATCACAGTGAGGTGTGTTGTAATGCTAACTGATCGTTAATCACAGTGAGGTGTGTTGTAATGCTATCTGCTCATTAATCACAGTGAGGTGTGTTGTAATGCTAACTAATCGTTTAATCACAGTGAGGTGTGTTGTAATGCTAACTGATCGTTAATCACAGTGACATATGTTGTAATGCTAACTGATCGTTAATCACAGTGAGGTGTGTTGTAATGCTAACTGCTCATTAATCACAGTGACGTATGTTGTAATGCTAACTGATCGTTAATCACAGTGACATATGTTGTAATGCTAACTGATCGTTAATCACAGTGAGGTGTGTTGTAATGCTAACTGATCGTTAATCACAGTGACATATGTTGTAATGCTAACTGATCGTTAATCACAGTGAGGTGTGTTGTAATGCTAACTGATCGTTAATCACAGTGAGGTGTGTTGTAATGCTAACTGATCGTTAATCACAGTGACATGTGTTGTAATGCTAACTGATCGTTAATCACAGTGAGGTGTGTTGTAATGCTAACTGATCGTTAATCACAGTGAGGTGTGTTGTAATGCTAACTGATCGTTAATCACAGTGAGGTGTGTTGTAATGCTAACTGCCCATTAATCACAGTAAGGTGTGTTGTAATGCTAACTGCCCATTAATCACAGTAAGGTGTGTTGTAATGCTAACTGATCGTTAATCACAGTAAGGTGTGTTGTAATGCTAACTGCCCAATAATCACAGTGAGGTGTGTTTGAAAAAGTCTCAGAGCAGAGCATGGCGCTGACATGTGTCAGACCAACCGATACTTGCTTAGGCTCTCTGCATCCCACCAATAAACATTAGATACCAGTAGGGCTTTGGACAAAAAAAGTGCACTATTTAAGGAAAAGGGTGTCATTTGGGATGCCGACATTGACCTGTATCTTACAAGCTTAAGAAGGACTAAGTAATTAACACAAATGAGACCTAAAGGAATCTTTTGTAAAGGAGTCAGATATAAAGAAATCAGACCTAAAGGAATCAGATGTAAAGGAATCAGATATAAAGAAATCAGACCTAAAGGACTCAGATGTAAAGGAATCAGATATAAAGAAATCAGACCTAAAGGACTCAGATGTAAAGGAGTCAGATATAAAGAAATCAGACCTAAAGGAATCAGATGTAAAGGAATCAGATATAAAGGAGTCAGATATAAAGGAATCAGATGTAAAGGAATCAGATATAAAGGAATCAGATGTAAAGGAGTCAGATATAAAGGAATCAGACCTAAAGGAATCAGATATAAAGGAGTCAGATATAAAGGAGTCAGATATAAAGGAGGCAGATATAAAGGAATCAGAATCAGACCTAATGTGTAAAGGAATCAGATGTAAAGGAATCAGATATAAAGGAATCAGATATAAAGGAGTCAGATATAAAGGAATCAGATATAAAGGAATCAGATGTAAAGGAATCAGATATAAAGGAATCAGATATAAAGGAATCAGATATAAAGGAGTCAGATATAAAGGAATCAGATATAAAGGAGTCAGACCTAAAGGAATCAGATGTAAAGGAATCAGATGGAAAGGAGTCAGATATAAAGAAATCAGACCTAAAGGACTCAGATGTAAAGGAGTCGGATATAAAGAAATCAGACCGAAAGGAATCAGATATAAAGGAGTCAGATATAAAGAAATCAGACCTGAAGGAATCAGATGGAAAGGAATCAGATATAAAGGAATCAGCTATAATGGAATCAGACCTAAAGGAATCAGATATGAAGGTGTCAGATATAAAGGAGTCAGACCTAATGGAATCAGATATGAAGGAGTCAGATATAAAGGAGTCAGACCTAAAGGAATCAGATATACAGGAGTCAGATATAAAGGAGTCAGACCTAAAGGAATCAGATATAAAGGAGTCAGACCTAAAGGAATCAGATGTAAAGGAGTCAGATCTAAAGGAGTCAGATATAAAGGAATCAGATATAAAGGAGTCAGATATAAAGGAATCAGATATAAAGGAATCAGATATAAAGGAATCAGATATAAAGGAGTCAGACCTAAAGGAATCAGACTTAAAGGAATCAGATATGAAGGAGTCAGATATAAAGGAGTCAGACCTAAAGGAGTCAGATATAAAGGAGTCAGACCTAAAGGAATCAGATATAAAGGAGTCAGATATAAAGGAATCAGATATAAAGGAGTCAGACCTAAAGGAATCAGATATGAAGGAGTCAGATATAAAGGAGTCAGATATAAAGGAATCAGATATAAAGGAATCAGATATAAAGGAATCAGATATAAAGGAGTCAGACCTAAAGGAATCAGACTTAAAGGAATCAGATATGAAGGAGTCAGATATAAAGGAGTCAGACCTAAAGGAGTCAGATATAAAGGAGTCAGACCTAATGGAATCAGATATGAAGGAGTCAGATATAAAGGAATCAGATATAAAGGAGTCAGACCTAAAGGAATCAGATATGAAGGAGTCAGATATAAAGGAATCAGATATAAAGGAATCAGATATAAAGGAATCAGATATAAAGGAGTCAGACCTAAAGGAATCAGACTTAAAGGAATCAGATATGAAGGAGTCAGATATAAAGGAGTCAGACCTAAAGGAATCAGATGTAAAGGAGTCAGACCTAAAGGAGTCAGATATAAAGGAGTCAGATATGAAGGAATCAGATATAAAGGAGTCAGATATAAAGGAGTCAGATATAAAGGAGTCAGATATAAAGGAATCAGATATAAAGGAGTCAGATATAAAGGAGTCAGATATAAAGGAATCAGATATACAGGAGTCAGATATAAAGGAGTCAGACCTAAAGGAATCAGATATAAAGGAGTCAGACCTAAAGGAATCAGATGTAAAGGAGTCAGATCTAAAGGAGTCAGATATAAAGGAGTCAGATATAAAGGAGTCAGACCTAAAGGAATCAGATGTAAAGGAGTCAGACCTAAAGGAGTCAGATATAAAGGAATCAGATATAAAGGAGTCAGATATAAAGGAGTCAGATATAAAGGAGTCAGATATAAAGGAATCAGATATAAAGGAATCAGATATAAAGGAATCATATATAAAGGAGTCAGATATAAAGGAGTCAGACCTAAAGGAATCAGATATAAAGGAATCAGACCTAAAGGAATCAGATATAAAGGAATCAGACCTAAATGAATCAGATATAAAGGAATCAGACCTAAAGGAATTAGATATAAAGGAATCAGATATAAAGGAATCAGACCTAAAGGAATCAGATATAAAGGAATCAGATATAAAGGAGTCAGATATAAAGGAGTCAGACCTAAAGGAATCAGATATAAAGGAATCAGATATAAAGGAATCAGATATAAAGGAGTCAGATATAAAGGAGTCAGACCTAATGGAATCAGATGTAAAGGAATAGGTCCTTTATAACTGTGATGTGGTACTATGTCTACTGTACATCTCTATCACACACACACACACACACACACACACACACACACACACACACACACACACACACACACACACACACACACACACACACACACACACACACACACACACACACACACACACACACACACACACACAGTGTACGACTCCTTAATCAATCACATTTCATAGCTGTAATCAGCGTGGACATGGACATGATTCCCTCTAAAGGGTGGGCTTTACTCAGCCTTGTCTCAGGGTATTAAGTTGGTGGTCTGTTGATATCACTCCAGCGGTGTGGGGGCTGTGATTTGGCAAAAGGGGGGGGGGGGGGGGGGTTGGCCCTGTCCAGGGGTATTGTCTGACGGGGCCACAGAGTCCACCGACTCCCCCCTGTCTCAATCTCCAGTATCTATGCTGCAATAGTCTGTGTGCCGGGAGGCTAGGGTCAGTCTGTCCTATCTGGTGTGATTCTCCTGTCTTATCTGGTGTCCTGTTTTATCTAAGGTATGCTCCCTCTAATTCTCCAATCTCTCCCGGAGGACCTGAGCCCTAGTATCATGCCTCAGGACTACCTGGCCTGATGACTCCTTGCTGTCCCCAGTCCACCTGGTCGTGCTGCTGATCCAGTTTAAACTATTCTGCCTGCGACTATGGAGCCCTGACCTGTTCACCGGACGTGTTACCTTGTCCTAGACTTGCTGTTTTTGGGCTCTCTCTGTCTCTCTCTGTCTCTCTCTGTCTCTCTCTCTCTCTCTCTCTCTCTACCGCACCTATTACAGACTACAAAGGGAAGCACAGCCAAGAGCTGCCCAGTGACACGAGCCAAACTACTTCCATGCTCGCTTCGAGGCAAATAACACTGAAACATGCATGAGAGCACCAGCTCTTCCGGAAGTCTGTGTGATCCCGCTCTCCGCAGCCGATGTGAGTAAGACATTTAAACAGGTCAACATTCACAAGGCCGCAGGGCCAGAGGGCCAATCTCTATTGCACTCCATACTGCCCTTTCCCACCTGGACAGAAGGAACACCTATGTGAGAATGCTATTCATTGACTACAGCACCATAGTTCCCTCAAAGCTCATCAATAAGCTAAGGACCCTGGGACTAAACATCTCCTTCTGCAACTGGATCCTGGACTTCCTGACGGGCTGCCCCCAGGTGGTAAGGGTAGGTAACAACATATCCGCCACGCTGATCCTCAACACAGGGGCCCCTCAGGGTTGCGTGCTGAGTCCCCTCCTGTACTCCCTGTTCACTCATGACTGCACGGCCAGGCATGACTCCAACACCATCATTACATTTGCCGATGACACAACAGTGGTAGGCCTGATCACCGACAACAACGAGACAGCCTATAAGGAGGAGGTCAAAGAACTGGCAATGTGGTACCAGGACAACAACCTCTCCCTCAACGTGACCAAGACAAAGGAGATGATTGTGGACTACAGGAAAAAGAGGACGGAACATACACCTTGGACCGAGCCACGCCCCCATTCTCATCGACATAGCTGCAGTGGAGCAGGTTGAAAGCTTCACGTTCTTTGGTGTCCACATCACCAACAAACTAACATGGTCCAAGCACACCAAGACAGTCGTGAAGAGGGCACGACAAAACCTATTCCCCCTCAGGAGACTGAAAAGATTCGGCATGGGTCCTCAGATCCTCAAAAGGTTCTACAGCTGCACCATCGAGAGCATCCTGACGGGTTGCATCACTGCCTGGTATGGCAACTGCTTGGCGTCCGACCGTAAGGCGCTACAGAGGGTAGTGCGAACGACCCAGTACATCACTGGGGGTCAAGCTTCCTGCCATCCAGGACCTCTACACCAGGCGGTGTCAGATGAAGGCCCAAAAAATTGTCAAAGACTCCAGCCACCCCAGTCATAGACTGTCTGTCTTTCTGCTACCACACTGAAAGCGGTACCAGAGTGCCAAGTCTAGGTCCAGTTCTAGATCCAAGACTCCTGAACATCTAATCAAATGGCTACCCAGACTATTTGCATTTGTATGTGTGTGTGTGTGTTTTTGTGTGTGTGTGTGTGTTGTGTGTCATGTGTGTCTGTGGTGTGTGTGTGTGTGTGTGTGTGTGTGTGTGTGTGTGTGTGTGTGTGTGTTGTGTGTGTGATGTGTGTCTGTGGTGTGAGTGTTGTGATGTGATGTGTGTATGTGTGTGTGTGTGTGTGTGTGTGTACTATATATTTCTGATTAAAAAAACAATTCCAACAATACAACGATGTCTATTTCATCTTTTCTCTTCATGTTTTATAGAAGTTGATGTGTTTTGATGTGTTTTGATGTGACAAATCCTTTCACTCCTATTATACAACATCACATCATTATAACTAACAGCATGCAGATCGGTTGAAGTCACAAGTTTACATTACACTTAGGTTGGAGTTGAATTAGTATTTGTGTTAACTATGGAAACTGGACTTTTTTTTGGAACACCATTATTTCAAATCAAATCAAAGCAAAGCAAATAAAATTTTATTTGTCACATACACATGGTTAGCAGATGTTAATGCGAGTGTAGCGAAATGCTTGTGCTTCCAGTTCCGACAATGCAGTAATAACCAACAAGTAATCTAACTAACAATTCCAAAACTAATTTCTTATACACAGTGTAAGGGGATAAAGAATATGTACATAAATATATGAATGAGTGATGGTGCAGAGCAGCATAGGCAAGATACAGTAGATGGTATCGAGTACAGTATATACATATGAGATGAGTATGTAAACAAAGTGGCATAGTTAAAGTGGTTAGTGATACATGTATTACATAAGGATGCAGTAGTACTATTGTAAAGTGGCTGTTCCACTGGATGTCAGAAGGTGAATTCACCAATTTGTAAGTCGCTCTGGATAAGAGCGTCTGCTAAATGACTTAAATGTAAAAAAATGTAATGATAGAGTACAGTATATACGTATACATATGAGATGAATAATGTAGGGTATGTAAACATTATATTAGGTAGCATTGTTTAAAGTGGCTAGTGATATATTTTACATCCTTTCCCATCAATTCCCATTATTGAAGTGGCTGGAGTTGAGTCAGTGTGTTGGCAGCAGCCACTCAATGTTAGTGGTTGCTGTTTAACAGTCTGATGGCCTTGAGATAGAAGCTGTTTTTCAGTCTCTCGGTCCCAGCTTTGATGCACCTGTACTGACCTCGCCTTCTGGATGATAGCGGGGTGAACAGGCAGTGGCTAGGGTGGGTGTTGTCCTTGATGATCTTTATGGCCTTCCTGTAACATCGGGTGGTGTAGGTGTCCTGGAGGGCAGGTAGTTTGCCCCCGGTGATGCGTTGTGCAGACCTCACTACCCTCTGGAGAGCCTTACGGTTGTGGGCGGAGCAGTTGCCATAGGATGCTCTTGATTGTGCATCTGTAGAAGTTTGTGAGTGCTTTTGGTGACAAGCCGAATTTCTTCAGCCTCCTGAGGTTGAAGAGGCGCTGCTGCGCCTTCTTCACAATGCTGTCTGTGTGAGTGGACCAATTCAGTTTGTCTGTGATGTGTATGCCGAGGAACTTAAAACTTACTACCCTCTCCACTACTGTTCCATCGATGTGGATAGGGGGGTGTTCCCTCTGCTGTTTCCTGAAGTCCACAATCATCTCCTTAGTTTTGTTGACGTTGAGTGTGAGGTTATTGTCCTGACACCACACTCCGAGGGCCCTCACCTCCTCCCTGTAGGCCGTCTCGTCGTTGTTGGTAATCAAGCCTACCACTGTTGTGTCGTCCGCAAACTTGATGATTGAGTTGGAGGCGTGCGTTGCCGCGCAGTCGTGGGTGAACAGGGAGTACAGGAGAGGGCTCAGAACGCACCCTTGTGGGGCCCCAGTGTTGAGGATCAGCGGGGTGGAGATGTTGTTGCCTACCCTCACCACCTGGGGGCGGCCCGTCAGGAAGTCCAGTATCCAGTTGCACAGGGCGGGGTCGAGACCCAGGGTCTTGAGCTTGATGACGAGCTTGGAGGGTACTATGGTGTTAAATGCCGAGCTGTAGTCGATGAACAGCATTCTCACGTAGGTATTCCTCTTGTCCAGATGGGGTTAGAGCAGTGTGCAGTGTGGTTGAGATTGCGTCGTCTGTGGACCTATTTGGGCGGTAAGCAAATTGGAGTGGGTCTAGGGTGTCAGGTAGGGTGGAGGTGATATGGTCCTTGACTAGTCTCTCAAAGCACTTCATGATGACGGAAGTGAGTGCTACGGGGCGGTAGTCGTTTAGCTCAGTTACCTTCGCTTTCTTGGGAACAGGAACAATGGTGGCCCTCTTGAAGCATGTGGGAACAGCAGACTGGTATAGGGATTGATTGAATATGTCCGTAAACACACCATCCAGCTGGTCTGCGCATGCTCTGAGGGCGCGGCTGGGGAATTGAGATTCTACTTTGTCTCTATACTGACACTTAGCTTGTTTGATAGCCTTACGGAGGGAATAGCTGCACTGTTTGTATTCGGTCATATTACCAGTCACCTTGCCCTGATTAAAAGCAGTGGTTCGCGCTTTCAGTTTCACGCGAATGCTGCCATCAATCCACGGTTTCTGGTTAGGGAATGTTTTAATCATTGCTATGGGAACGACATCTTCAACGCACGTTCTAATGAACTCGCACACCGAATCAGCGTATTCGTCAATGTTGTTGCCTGACGCAATACGAAACATGTCCCAGTCCACGTGATGGAAGCAGTCTTGGAGTGTGGAATCAGCTTGGTTGGACCAGTGTTGGACAAACCTCAGCGTGGGAGCTTCTTGTTTTAGTTTCTGTCTGTAGGCAGGGATCAGCAAAATGGAGTCGTGGTCAGCTTTTCCGAAAGGGGGGCGGAGCAGGGCCTTATATGCGTCGCGGAAGTTAGAATAACAGTGATCCAAGGTTTTGCCAGCCCTGGTGGCGCAATCGATATGCTGATGCATTTTAGGGAGTCTTATTTTCAGATTAGCTTTGTTAAAATCCCCAGCTACAATGAATGCAGCCTCAGGATGTATGGATTCCAGTTTGCAAAGAGTCAAATAAAGTTTGTTCAGAGTCATCGATGTGTCTGCTTGGGGGGGAATATATACGGCTGTGATTATAATCGAAGAGAATTCTCTTGGTAGATAATGCGGTCTGCATTTGATTGTGAGGAATTCCAAATTAGGTGAACAGAAGGATTTGAGTTCCTGTATGTTTCTGTGATCACACCACGTCTCGTTAGCCATAAGGCATACGCCCCCGCCCCTCTTCTTACCAGAAAGGTGTTTGTTTCTGTCGGCGCGATGCGTGGAGAAACCCGCTGGCTGCACCGCATCCGAGAGCGTCTCTCCAGTGAGCCATGTTTCCGTGAAGCAAAGAACGTTACAGTCTCTGATGTCCCTCTGGAATGCTACCCTTGCTCGGATTTCATCAACCTTGTTGTCAAGAGACTGGACATTGGCGAGAAGAATGCTAGGAAGTGGGGCACGATGTGCCCGTCTCCGTAGTCTGACCAGAAGACCGCCTCGTTTCCCTCTTTTACGAAGTCGTTTTTTTTGGGGGTCGCCGGCTGGGATCTATTCCGTTGTCCTGGTTGAAAGGCAGAACACAGGATCCGCTTCGCAAAAGTCATATTCTTGGTCGTACTGATGATGAGTTGACTCTGATCTTATATTCAGTAGCTCTTCTCGACTGTATGTAATGAAACCTAAGATGACCTGGGGTACTAATGTAAGAAATAACACGTAAAAAAAACAAAAAACTGCATAGTTTCCTAGGAGCGCGAAGCGAGGCGGCCATCTCTGTCGGCGCCGGAAGTCAGAACCTTAGGGCCCAGGTCTCTCTCTCTCTCTCTATTTCTCTCTCTCTCTATCTATATCTATATATATATATATATAACACTTTTGAAGTCGGATGTTTACATACACTTAGGTTGGAGTCATTAAAACTCATTAAAACTCATTTTTCAACCACTCCACAAATTTCTTGTTAACAAACTATAGTTTTGGCAAGTCGGTTAGGGCATCTACTTTGTGCATGACACAAGTCATTTTTCCAACAATTGTTTACAGACAGACAATTTAACTTATAATTCAGAGGTTTACTACACACGCTTAGTTGACTGTGCCTTTGAACAACTTGGAAAATTCCATAAAATTATGTCATGGCTTTAGAAGTTTCTGATAAGCTAATTTGACATCATTTGAGTCAATTGGAGGTGTAGCTGTGTGTGTGTTTGTGTGTGTGTGTGTATTGGTGTGTGTGTGTGTGTGTGTGTGTGTGTGTGTGTGTGTGTGTGTGTGTGTGTGTGTGTGTGTGTGTGTGTGTGTGTGTGTGTGTGTGTACTTAACTCACCAGCTTGCGTTGACACCAGCCACAGACGCCACACAGAGCCACCAGCCAGACAGTACACACTGTGACTGCTAGAGACACCAGGAGGACACTGAGGGACAGGGAGCCTGCTGGAGGGACAGAGAGACAAGGTTGGAGAGAGAGAGAGAGAGTGAGGGAGAAAGAGAGAGAGAGAGAGGTGGGGTAAGAGAGAGAGGGAGGTGGCGTCAGAGAGAGAGAGATAGAGCGAGAGATAGAGAGAGAGACAGAGAGAGAGATACAGAGAGAGAGAGAGAGAGGTGGGGTAAGAGAGAGAGAGAGAGAGAGAGAGATAGAGCGAGAGATAGAGAGAGAGACAGAGAGAGAGTGAGAGAGAGGTGGGGTAAGAGAGAGAGGGAGGTGGGGTAAGAGAGAGAGAGAGAGCGACAGAGAGACAGAGACAGAGAGGTGGGGTAAGAGAGAGAGAGAGACAAAGAGACAGAGAGACACAGAGAGACAGAGAGAGACAGAGAGAGAGAGATAGAGAGAGAGAAAGAGAGTGAGAGAGGTGGGGTAAGAGAGAGAGAAAGATAGAGAGAGAGACAGAGAGAGAGAGAGAGAGAGAGAGAGACAGAGAGAGACAGAGAGAGACAGAGAGAGAGAGAGAGAGAGAGAGAGAGAGGCAGAGAGACAGAGAGTTGAGTGACTTCAGCCTGTACATACATTCAAATGTCCTACAATGCTGTTTTGTGATGTAAAAAAAAAGGCGAACTAAGACATCTGAAGGGATGATGTAGGGGGACGATGATGATGTCACAACAGACAGTAGGGGGGTGATGATGTCACAACAGACAGTAGGGGAATGATGATGTCACAACAGACAGTAGGGGGATGATGATGTCACAACAGACAGTAGGGGGTATGGTATGATATCTCCGTTAGCTCTTCCTGGGGTCCAAATACATTAAGGCATATGACACAAAACAACTACAATTACAAATAAAACAGTAGATCAAATAACATTACTATACCGCCACGTATCTACAACACAACACGAACAACATCACCATAAAACAGCGTGCGTTAGTGTGTGTGTGTTAGCGTGTGTTAGTGGGTGTTAGCGTGCGTGTGTTAGCGTGTGTTAGTGGGTGTTAAAGTGCATGTGGTAGCGTGCGTGTGTTAGCGTGTGTTAGTGCGTGTTAGCGTGTGTGTGTTAGCCTGTGTTAGTGGGTGTTAGCATGCGTGTGTTAGCATGTGTTAGTGGGTGTTAGCGTGCGTGTGTTAGCGTGTGTTAGTTGGTGTTAGCGTGTGTTAGTGGGTGTTAGCGTGCGTGTGTTAGCATGTGTTAGTGGGTGTTAGCATGCGTGTGTTAGCGTGTGCTAGTGGGTGTTAGCGTGCGTGTGTTAGTGTGTGCTAGTGGGTGTTAGCGTGCGTGTGTTAGCGTGTGTTAGTGGGTGTTAGCGTGAGTGTGTTAGCGTGTGCTAGTGGGCGTTAGCGTGCGTGTGTTAGCGTGCGTGAGTTAAAGTGTGTTAGTGGGTGTTAGCGTGTGTGTGTTAGCGTGCGTGTGTTAGCGAGCGTGTTAGCGTGCGTGCGTTAGCGAGTGTGTTAGCGTGCGTGTGTTAGCGGATGTTAGCGTGCGTGCGTTAGCGAGCGTGTTAGCGTGCGTGTGTTAGTGGATGTTAGCGTGCGTGTGTTAGTGGGTGTTAGCGTGAGTGTGTTAGCGTGTGCTAGTGGGCGTTAGCGAGCGTGTTAGCATGCGTGTGTTAGTGGGTGTTAGCGTGAGTGTGTTAGCGTGTGCTAGTGGGCGTTAGCGTGCGTGTGTTAGCGTGCGTGTGTTAACGTGTGTTAGTGGGTGTTAGCGTGCGTGTGTTAGCGTGCGTGTGTTAGCGAGCGTGTTAGCGTGCGTGTGTTAACGTGTGTTAGTGGGTGTTAGCGTGCGTGTGTTAGCGTGCGTGCGTTAGCGAGCGTGTTAGCATGCGTGCGTTAGCGAGCGTGTTAGCATGCGTGTGTTAGCGAGCATGTTAGCGTGCGTGTGTTAGCGTGCGTGTGTTAGCGAGCATGTTAGCGAGCGTGTCTCTTCACAGTCCGTGTTGTTCTAAAAGGTGTATTTTTATCTGTTTTTCAAATCTGATTTTACTGCTCACATGAGTTACTTGTGGAGGATTAGAGTTCTGCGTAGTCCTGTCTCTATGTAGTACTGTGTGTTTCCCGGAGTGTGTTCTGGACTTGGGGACTGTGAAGAGTTGCATGTCTTGTGTGGTATGCATGGGTGTCTGAGCTGTGTGCTAGTCGTTTTTGAACAGACAGTTTGGTGCTTTCAACACGTCAAAGCCTCTCATAAAAACAAGTCGTGATAATTAAGTCCATCTCTCCTCCACTTTGAGCCATGATAAATGTAATATACATGTCATTAATATTAGCTCTCGGTCCACATTTGAGGGCCTGCCAGCTTCTCTGTTCTGGGCCAACTGTAATTTGCCTATGACCCTCTTTGTGGCTCTTGATCATATGATTGGACAGTCGTCTAGGTGAGACAAAACTAGGACCTGTAGGACCTGCCTTGTTGATAGTGTTGTTAAGAAGGTAGAAACTAGGGTCTGTAGGACCTGCCTTGTTGATAGTGCTGTTAAGAAGGTAGAAACTAGGGCCTGTAGGACCTGCCTTGTTGATAGTGTTGTTAAGAAGGTAGAAACCAGGGCATGTAGGACCTGCCTTGTTGATAGAATTGTTAAGAAGGTAGAAACTAGGAACTGTAGGACCAGCCTTGTTGATAAGAGTGAGAGTGAGAAAAAAAAGCATAAATGTGGGTTGTATTTACAATGGTGTTTGTTCTTCACTGGTTGGCAACAGGTCACACATCTTGCTGCTGTGATGGCACACTGTGGAATTTCACCCAGTTGATATGGGAGTTTATCAAAATTGGATTTGTTTTCAAATTCTTTGTGGATCTGTGTAATCTGAGGGAAATATGTCTCTCTAAAATGGTCATACATTGGGCAGGAGGTTAGGAAGTGCAGCTCAGTTTCCACCTCATTTTGTGGGCAGTGAGCACATAGCCTGTCTTCTCTTGAGAGCCATGTCTCTCTCACTCTCTCTCGGTCCCTTTCTCTCTCTCGGCCTCTCTCTCTCTCTCTCTCTCTCTCTCTCTCTCTCTCTCTCAATCAGTCAAGACATCAGTTGAAGCCTTGATATTTAAAGAAATGACAAAAATACATTCATATAGTCACTGCAAATTTTCTTTGCACCATTTTCTTCATTACATAAACAGTGATTAAAGTCATCATACAGGCTGTATCCCAAATGGTACTTTATACCCTACACAGTGCACTTCTTTTGACCGGAGCCGGAGTAGTGCACTCTATACGGAATGAGGTGCCATTTGGGACTCCAAACATTTGACAAAGACCCAACCCTTCTTTCCAATTACGCTTTTATCATTTCTCCACAGACTGTCTCTCTCTCTCTCTCGTTCCCTCTCTCGTTCCCTCTCTAGTTCCCTCTCTCGTTCCCTCTCTAGTTCCCTCTCTCGTTCCCTCTCTAGTTCCCTCTCTCGTTCCCTCTCTAGTTCCCTCTCTCGTTCCCTCTCTCGGCCCCTCTCTAGTTCCCTCTCTCGGTCCCTCTCTCGTTCCCTCTCTCATTCCCTCTCTAGTTCCCTCCCTCGTTCCCTCTCTCGGTCCCTCTCTCGTTCCCTCTCTCGTTCCCTCTCTCGGACCCTCTCTCGTTCCCTCTCTCGGCCCCTCTCTCGTTCCCTCTCTCAGTCCCTCTCTCAGTCCCTCTCTAGTTCGCTCTCTAGTTCCCTCTCTCAGTCCCTCTCTCAGTAACCTCTCTCAATCCCTCTCTCGGTCCCTCTCTCGGTCCCTCTCTCGGTCCCTCTCTCGTTCCCTCTCTCAGTCCCTCTCTCAGTCCCTCTCTCGTTCCCTCTCTAGTTCCCTCTCTAGTTCCCTCTCTCGTTCCCTCTCTCGTTCCCTCTCTCGTTCCCTCTCTCGTTCCCTCTCTAGTTCCCTCTCTCGTTCCCTCTCTCGTTCCCTCTCTCGTTCCCTCTCTCGTCCCTCTCTAGTTCCCTCTCTCGTTCCCTCTCTCGTTCTCTCTCTAGTTCCCTCTCTCGTTCCCTCTCTAGTTCCCTCTCTCGTTCCCTCTCTCGGCCCCTCTCTCGTTCCCTCTCTCGTTCCCTCTCTAGTTCCCTCTCTCGTTCCCTCCTCGTTCCCTCTCTCGGTCCCTCTCTCGTTCCCTCTCTCGGTCCCTCTCTCGTTCCCTCTCTAGTTCCCTCTCTAGTTCCCTCTCTCGTTTCCTCTCTCGTTCCCTCTCTCGTTCCCTCTCTAGTTCCCTCTCTAGTTCCCTCTCTCGTTCCCTCTCTCGGCCCCTCTCTCGTTCCCTCCCTCGTTCCCTCTCTCGGTCCCTCTCTCGTTCCCTCTCTCGGTCCCTCTCTCGTTCCCTCTCTAGTTCCCTCTCTAGTTCCCTCTCTCGTTTCCTCTCTCGTTCCCTCTCTCGTTCCCTCTCTAGTTTCCTCTCTAGTTCCCTCTCTAGTTCCCTCTCTCGTTCCCTCTCTCAGTCCCTCTCTCAGTCCCTCTCTCAGTCCCTCTCTAGTTCCCTCTCTCGTTCCCTCTCTCAGTCCCTCTCTAGTTCCCTCTCTCGGCCCCTCTCTCGTTCCCTCTCTCGTTCCCTCTCTCGTTCCCTCTCTAGTTCCCTCTCTCGTTCCCTCCCTCGTTCCCTCTCTCGTTCCCTCTCTCGTTCCCTCTCTCGGTCCCTCTCTCGTTCCCTCTCTAGTTCCCTCTCTAGTTCCCTCTCTCGTTTCCTCTCTCGTTCCCTCTCTAGTTCCCTCTCTAGTTCCCTCTCTAGTTCCCTCTCTCGGTCCCTCTCTAGTTCCCTCTCTCGTTCCCTCTCTCGGTCCCTCTCTAGTTCCCTCTCTAGTTCCCTCTCTAGTTCCCTCTCTAGTTCCCTCTCTCGTTCCCTCTCTCGGTCCCTCTCTAGTTCCCTCTCTAGTTCCCTCTCTAGTTCCCTCTCTCGTTCCCTCTCTAGTTCCCTCTCTAGTTCCCTCTCTCGTTCCCTCTCTAGTTCCCTCTCTTGTTCCCTCTCTCGGTCCCTCTCTAGTTCCCTCTATAGTTCCCTCTCTAGTTCCCTCTCTCGTTCCCTCTCTAGTTCCCTCTCTTGTTCCCTCTCTCGTTCCCTCTCTCGGTCCCTCTCTCGTTCCCTCTCTCGTTCCCTCTCTAGTTCCCTCTCTCGTTCCCTCTCTCGGTCCCTCTCTAGTTCCCTCTCTCGTTCCCTCTCTCGTTCCCTCTCATTACTCTCCCATTATTCTGTCTTTATTTGTTCACTCATCTGCTCTTCCTGGGGGACAGCAGCTCAGAGACAGGTATCTACCTACCTACCTACCTACCTACCTACCTACCTACCTACCTACCTACCTACCTACCTACCTACCTACCTACCTACCTACCTACCTACAGTACCTACCTACAGTACCTACCTACCTACCTGCCTGCCTGCCTGCCTGCCTGTCTGTCTGTCTGTCTGTCTGTCTGTCTGTCTGTCTGTCTGTCTGTCTGTCTGTCTGTCTGTCTGTCTGTCTGTCTGTCTGTCTGTCTGTCTGTCTGTCTCTATCTATCTATCTATCTATCTATCTATCTATCTATCTATCTATCTATCTATCTATCTATCTATCTATCTATCTATCTATCTATCTATCTATCAGGTAGCCTAGAGGTTAAAGCGTTGGGCCAGTAACCAAAATGTTGCTGTATCGAATCCCCTGAGCTGACAAGGTAAACATCTGTTGTTCTGAGCAAGGCAGTTAACCAACTGTTCCTCGGGCGCCGAAGGTATGTTGAGTAAGGCAGAGAGGTAGGAGAGAAGGGGGAAGAGCGAGGGCAGAGGGAGGGGCCAACTCAACCCCAGGGGGGAGAGGTAGGAGAGAAGGGGGAAGAGGGAGGGCAGAGGGAGGAGCCAACTCAACCCCAGGGGGGAGAGGTAGGAGAGAAGGGGGAAGAGGTAGGGCAGAGGGAGGAGCCAACTCAACCCCAGGGGGGAGAGGTGGGAGAGAAGGGGGAAGAGGGAGGGCAGAGGGAGGAGCCAACTCAACCCCAGGGGGGAGAGGAGGGAGAGAATGGGGAAGAGGGAGGGCAGGGGGAGGAGCCAACTCAACCCCAGGGGGGAGAAGAGGGAGAGAATGGGGAAGAGGGAGGGCAGAGGGAGGAGCCAACTCATCCAAAAAAGAGGCAGGGTGAGTATTTTGTTGTTGTTTCATCTGTGGATGTGCCTTTTTAAACAGCTACATAGTATCAAGATATCAAAGAGTCACCAACTAGAGGGTTAACAAGAGGCCTGTAGCAAATGTAGCATATGGCATTCATTTATCACATGTAAATAGCACTTTTCAGCAGTGCTGAAAGCAGGCCATTCTTTTTCAACTGGAATCAATGAGCCCAATCCGTCCTCCATGACATCGTCGTAAACAACGGAGTAGGGCTGGCTAATAACTCCTTCGTTTTGGGGTCACGCTCAGGTAAAACAATTTGACTAATCTATACTTCCATATTTCCAAGTCCTGTTCTGGAAGATCAAGGGGTATAACATTTATTGGAATGACTGGAATTCTGATAGACTTTGGTTTTTAAATGTAAAGATATAATTTTATTATATTATTATATGTAGTAGAAAGCAATGGGTTAGAAGAAGCCTACATAACCAACCCATAAAGTAAAATGTAACATTGTAACAATGTAACAATGTAACAAATGTAACAATGTAACAATGTAACAAATGTAACAGTATAACGAATGTAACAATGTAACATTGTAACAAATGTAACAATTTAACAATGTAACAAATGTAACAATGTAAAATGTAACAATGTACCATTGTAACAAATGTAACAATATAACAAATGTAACAAATGTAACAATGTAACAAATGTAAAAATGTAACAATGTAACAATGTAACAATGTAACAATATAACAATGTAACAAATGTAACAATATAACAAATGTAACAATGTAAAATGTAACAATGTAACAAATGTAACAATGTAACACTGTAACAATATAACAAATGTAACAATGTAAAATGTAACAATGTAACAAATGGAACAATGTAACAATGTAACTGTCACGCCCTGGTCTTAGTATTTTGTGTTTTCTTTCTTTATTTGGTCAGGCCAGGGTGTGACATGGGCTTTGGTATGTGGTGTGTTTTGACTTGGGGTTTTTCGTAGGTATTGGGATTGTGGCTTAGTGTCACGCCCTGGTCTCTCTATATTGTGTTTGTCTGCATTTATTTGGTCAGGCCGGGGTGTGACATGGGTTTATTGTGGTGTGTTTTGTCTTGGGGGTGTCTAGCATAGTCTATGGCTGTCTGGAGTGGTTCTCAATCAGAGGCAGGTGTTTATCGTTGTCTCTGATTGGGAACCATATTTAGGCAGCCATATTCTTGGAGTGTTTCGTGGGTGATTGTTCCTGTCTCTGTGTTGATTGTCACCAGATAGGCTGTATAGGTTTTCACACATTTATTGTTTTTGTTTAGTTATTTCATGTCTAGTTCCTTTTATTAAAGAACATGAATAACCACCACGCTGCATTTTGGTCCGCTTCTCTTCCACCAGACGAAAGCCGTTACACTTAGTGGGGTTTTCTAGCATAGTCTATGGCTGTCTGAAGTGGTTCTCAATCAGAGGCAGGAGTTTATCGCTGTCTCTGATTGGGAACCATATTTAGGCAGCCATATTCTTTGAGTGTTTCGTGGGTGATTGTCCTTGTGTCCTTGTTCCTGTCTCTGTGTTACTTTGCACCAGTATAGGCTGTTTCGCTTTTCGTGTTACGTTTCTTGTTTTGTAGTGTTTGTGTTTAGTTGTTTTATTTATTAAACATGAATCTCAATAGCCGCATTTTGGTCCCACTCTCTTTCGCATAAAGAAAACCGTTACAGTAACATTGTAACAAATGTAACAATGTAAAATGTAACAATATAACAAATGTAATAATGTAACAATATAACAAATGTAACAATGTAACAATATAACAAATGTAACAATGTAAAATGCAACAATATAACAAATGTAACAATGTAACAATATAACAAATGTAACAATGTAACAATATAACAAATGTAACAATGTAAAATGTAACAATATAACAAATGTAACAATGTAACAATATAACAAATGTAACAATGTAACAATATAACAAATGTAACAATGTAACAATATAACAAATGTAACAAATGTAACAATGTAAAATGTAACAATATAACAAATGTAACAATGTAACAATATAACAAATGTAACAATGTAAAATGTAACAATGTAACATTGGATTTATCCTGCAATAGATGTCGTTCAGTTGGTAACATGCATTGTTTGTCTTCTTCTAATGCCTCTTAAAAAGGGGAAAGTAATCTAAAAGTAACTGAATGTAATTAGATTACGTTACCGATTTACAATTTCGGACAGGTAACTCGTAGCGGTAATGGATTACATTTAGAAAGTAACCGAGCCTGGCTGTATCGAGTGACACCAACGAATAGAACATTTAGAACATAGAACATTTAGAACATAGAACATTTAATCTTGTGAAATTGAAACGATGCTCATACAAGTGCGACAAGAGTTCAAAGACGGCAAGAGGGCTCATTCCTAGCGAGCGGCGCAGCGGTCTAAGACACTGCGTCTCAGTGCTAGAGGCGTCACTACAGACACCCTGGTTCGAATCCAGGCCGTATCACAACTGGCCGTGATTGGGAGTCCCATAGGGCGGCGCACAATCGGCCCGGCGTCATCCGGGGTAGGCCGTCATTGTAAATAAGAACTTATTCTCAAGTGACTTGCCTAGTTATATAACGGTTATGTATAAAGGTTAAATAAAAGAGCATTGGTAGAGGGTCGAGCAGCTGGATGGTAAATAAGGGGCTCTGGGATAATGACCTGACTATAGTGCATATGGCAGCTCAGCTCAATGCCATGACAATTCCCCGATGAGGTGCCCTGCATCATAGCTCACAGACTCTACGACAGACTAGAGGATGGAGACCTGTGGTATATATCAGAGCTCTCCGATGAGGTGCCGATGAGCTGCCCTGCGTCGTAGCTCACAGACTCTACGACAGACTAGAGGATGGAGACCTGTGGTATATATCAGAGCTCTCCGATGAGGTGCCGATGAGGTGCCCTGCGTCGTAGCTCACAGACTCTACGACAGACTAGAGGATGGAGACCTGTGGTATATATCAGAGCTCTCCGATGAGGTGCCGATGAGGTGCCCTGCGTCGTAGCTCACAGACTCTACGACAGACTAGAGGATGGAGACCTGTGGTATATATCAGAGCTCTCCGATGAGGTGCCGATGAGCTGCCCTGCGTCGTAGCTCACAGACTCTACGACAGACTAGAGGATGGAGACCTGTGGTATATATCAGAGCTCTCCGATGAGGTGCCGATGAGCTGCCCTGCGTCGTAGCTCACAGACTCTACGACAGACTAGAGGATGGAGACCTGTGGTATATATCAGAGCTCTCCGATGAGGTGCCGATGAGCTGCCCTGCGTCGTAGCTCACAGACTCTACGACAGACTAGAGGATGGAGACCTGTGGTATATATCAGAGCTCTCCGATGAGGTGCCGATGAGCTGCCCTGCGTCGTAGCTCACAGACTCTACGACAGACTAGAGGATGGAGACCTGTGGTATATATCAGAGCTCTCAGACAGACTGAGGCACATGGTCCTTCATCATGAAGGGACGCCTGGTCAGCGGGTTCCTAACTCAGGTCGACTGTGGCAGGTCATGATGATGGGTGATGATGATGATGACAATTCTCTGATGCTGTGTCCTGTGTTCATGGAGCTGATAGACTGATATAGAGGATGGATGCATTACTTTATCAGAGCCCATAAACAGACAGGCTATGACCCATTCAGCTTTCCGTCTGACAGGCCAGCCAGCGCACATGGCCCTTATCCAGAGGTGTGTGTGTGTGTGTGTGTGTGTGTGTGTGTGTGTGTGTGTGTGTGTGTGTGTGTGTGTGTGTGTGTGTGTGTGTGTGTGTGTGTGTGTGTGCGTGCGTGCGTGCGTGCGTGCGTGCGTGTGTGTGTGTGTGTGTTTTGTGGTGGCTTTGATGTAAATGGCTGGGCTGCGATGCTTTTATGATGTTAGCCAGTCAGACAGACAGACCAGGACAGGCTGTACCTCAGTCAATGTGTTCACTCTGAAGGTCAATAGAGGAGAGGAGGAGGGATGGAGGGGAGGCGGAGGAGAGTAAGGGAAGGAGGGGTGTAAGGAGGTGGAGTGAGGATGGGAAGAGTGGGAGGGTGGAGGACAGAGAAGGGAGTGGAAGGATAGATAGGTAGAGGGGTGGAGAAAGGGAGGGGAGAGGAAGGAGGAGGGGTGGAGGGATGAGAGGGAGGGGAAGAGAGGGGAGAGAGGAAGGAGGAGGGGTGTAGGGATGAGAGAGGGAGGGGAAGAGAGGGGAGAGGGAAGGTGGAGGGTAGAGGGATGAGAGAGGGAGGGGAAGAGAGGGGAGAGAGGAAGGTGGAGGGTAGAGGGATGAGAGAGGGAGGGGAAGAGAGGGGAGAGAGGAAGGTGGAGGGTAGAGGGATGAGCGAGGGAGGGGAAGAGAGGGGAGAGAGGAAGGTGGAGGGATGAGAGATGGAGGGGAAGAGAGGGGAGAGAGGAAAGTGGTGGGTAGAGGGATGAGAGAGGGAGGGGAAGAGAATGGAGGAGAGGAAGTTGGAGGGGTGGAGGGATGGGGAGAGGGAGGGGAAGAGAATGGAGAGAGGAAGTTGGAGGGGTGGAGGGATGGGGAGAGGGAGGGGAAGAGAGGAAGGAGGAGTGTAGAGGGATGAGAGAGGGAGGGGAAGAGAGGGGAGAGAGGAAGGTGGAGGGGTAGAGGGATGAGGGAGGGAGGGGAAGAGAGGGGAGAGAGGAAGGTGGAGGGTAGAGGGATGAGCGAGGGAGGGGAAGAGAGGGGAGAGAGGAAGGTGGAGGGATGAGAGATGGATGGGAAGAGAGGGGAGAGAGGAAAGTGGTGGGTAGAGGGATGAGAGAGGGAGGGGAAGAGAATGGAGAGAGGAAGTTGGAGGGGTGGAGGGATGGGGAGAGGGAGGGGAAGAGAATGGAGAGAGGAAGTTGGAGGGGTGGAGGGATGGGGAGAGGGAGGGGAAGAGAATGGAGAGAGGAAGTTGGAGGGGTGGAGGGATGGGGAGAGGGAGGGGAAGAGAGGAGAGAGGAAGTTGGAGGGGTGGAGGGGTGAGAGATGGAGGGGAAGAGAGGAGAGAGGAAGTTGGAGGGGTGGAGGGATGGGGAGAGAGAGGGGAAGAGAATGGAGAGAGGAAGTTGGAGGGATGGTGGAGGGATGGGCAGAGGGAGGGGAAGAGAGAAGAGAGGAAGTTCGAGGGGTGGAGGGATGGGGAGAGGGAGGGGAAGAGAGGAGAGAGGAAGTTGGAGGGGTGGAGAGATGGGGAGAGGGAGGGGAAGAGAGGAGAGAGGAAGTTGGAGGGGGTGGAGGGGTGAGAGATGGAGGGGAAGAGAGGAGAGAGGAAGTTGGAGGGGTGGAGGGATGGGGAGAGAGAGGGGAAGAGAATGGAGAGAGGAAGTTGGAGGGGTGGAGGGATGGGGAGAGAGAGGGGAAGAGAATGGAGAGAGGAAGTTGGAGGGGTGGAGGGATGGGGAGAGAGAGGGGAAGAGAATGGAGAGAGGTAGTTGGAGGGGTGGAGGGATGGGGAGAGGTAGTTGGAGGGATGGGGAGAGGGAGGGGAAGAGAGGAGAGAGGAAGTTGGAGGGGGGAGGGATGGGGAGATGGAGGGGAAGAGAATGGAGAGAGGTAGTTGGAGGGATGGGGAGAGGGAGGGGAAGAGAGGAGAGAGGAAGTTGGAGGGGAGGATGGATGGGGAGATGGAGGGGAATAGAGGAGAGAGGAAGTTGGAGGGGTGGAGGGATGGGGAGAGGTAGTTGGAGGGATGGAAGGATGGGGAGAGGGAGGGTAAGAGAGGAAGTTGGAGGGGTGGAGGGATGGGGAGAGGGAGGGTAAGAGAGGAAGTTGGAGGGGTGGAGGGATGGGGAGAGGGAGGGTAAGAGAGGAAGTTGGAGGGGTGGAGGGATGGGGAGAGGGAGGGTAAGAGAGGAGAGAGGAAGTTGGAGGGGTGGAGGGATGGGGAGAGGGAGGGGAAGAGAGGAGAGAGGAAGTTGGAGGGGTGGAAGGATGGGGAGAGGGAGGGTAAGAGAGGAAGTTGGAGGGGTGGAGGGATGGGGAGAGGGAGGGTAAGAGAGGAGAGAGGAAGTTGGAGGGGTGGAGGGATGGGGAGAGGGAGGGGAAGAGAGGAAGTTGGAGGGGTGGAGGGATGGGGAGAGGGAGGGGGAGAGAGGAGAGAGGAAGTTGGAGGGGTGGAGGGATG
>NC_088226.1:70602988-70622988 GCF_036934945.1 Oncorhynchus masou masou
GAACTGAACAAGCTAATTCTTGTGCCTCTATTTTCCACCTTGACAACAGAATACGCCATTTTATCCAAAGCGGCACAGTGAGTCCCTGCAATTTAGTGTGAGATCCCTGCGGGAACTGAACACACGACTTTGGCTTGGTGTCGCCACGACACAATGTTACTAACTGGACCACAAGTACAGTGTCAGAACTGAAGTAATTAGTTAGTGCATCGTTTTCCCACGACACCCACCTTGACAACAAGTCAAGACTACAGACGACAGGGAGTCAGGGACGTTAAGACTGAGAGAAAGAGAAGAAGAGAGAGATAGCCTGCAGGCCACGCCGTGAAAGATACTGTGCAGTAATTACTAACATGAACTGTGCAGGTGATTTGGCCCACATGCATTAGGAGCTGAGAACTTGGAGTCAAGAAAACTAAAAATTAGGAATGGCTTTCTTCTCCTGAATGAACGTGGCTTATTTTCTGCAAACAGTACAGGTACCTTAGTCCCATGACAACCTGTACAGGTACCTTAGTCCCATGACAACCTGTACAGGTACCTTAGTCCCATGACAACCTGTACAGGTACCTTAGTCCCATGACAACCTGTACAGGTACCTTAGTCCCATGACAACCTGTACAGGTACCTTAGTCCCATGACAACCTGTACAGGTACCTTAGTCCCATGACAACCTGTACAGGTACCTTAGTCCCATGACAACCTGTACAGGTACCTTAGTCCCATGACAACCTGTACAGGTACCTTAGTCCCATGACAACCTGTACAGGTACCTTAGTCCCATGACAACCTGTACAGGTACCTTAGTTCCATGACAACCTGTACAGCTACCTTATTCCCATGGCAACCTGTACAGGTACCTTAGTTCCATGACAACCTGTACAGGTACCTTATTCCCATGACAACCTGTACAGGTACCTTAGTTCCATGACAACCTGTACAGCTACCTTATTCCCATGGCAACCTGTACAGGTACCTTAGTTCCATGACAACCTGTACAGGTACCTTATTCCCATGGCAACCTGTACAGGTACCTTAGTTCCATGACAACCTGTACAGGTACCTTATTCCCATGACAACCTGTACAGGTACCTTAGTTCCATGACAACCTGTACAGCTACCTTATTCCCATGGCAACCTGTACAGGTACCTTAGTTCCATGGCAACCTGTACAGGTACCTTATTCCCATGACAACCTGTACAGGTACCTTAGTTCCATGACAACCTGTACAGCTACCTTATTCCCATGGCAACCTGTACAGGTACCTTAGTCCCATGACAACCTGTACAGGTACCTTAGTCCCATGACAACCGGTACCTTAGTCCCATGACAACCTGTACAGGTACATTAGTCCCATGACAACCTGTACAGGTACCTTAGTCCCATGACAACCTGTACAGGTACCTTATTCCCATGACAACCTGTACAGGTACCTTAGTCCCATGACAACCTGTACAGGCACCTTAGTCCCATGACAACCTGTACAGGTACCTTAGTCCCATGACAACCTGTACAGGTACCTTAGTCCCATGACAACCTGTACAGGTACCTTAGTCCCATGACAACCTGTACAGGTACCTTATTCCCATGACAACCTGTACAGGTACCTTAGTCCCATGACAACCTGTACAGGTACCTTAGTCCCATGACAACCGGTTACGGTTACCTTAGTCCCATGACAACCTGTACAGGTACCTTAGTCCCATGACAACCGGTACCTTAGTCACATGACAACCTGTACAGGTACCTTATTCCCATGACAACCGGTACCTTATTCCCATGGCAACCTGTACAGGTACCTTAGTCCCATGACAACCTGTACAGGTACCTTAGTCCCATGACAACCGGTTACGGGTACCTTAGTCCCATGACAACCTGTACAGGTACCTTAGTTCCATGACAACCGGTACCTTAGTCCCATGACAACCTGTACAGGTACCTTAGTCCCATGACAACCTGTACAGGTACCTTAGTCCCATGACAACCGGTACCTTATTCCAATGGCAACCTGTGCAGGTACCTTAGTTCCATGACAACCGGTACCTTAGTCCCATGACAACCTGTACAGGTACTTTAGTCCCATGACAAGCAATACCTTAGTCCCATGACAAGCAATACCTTAGTCCCATGACAACCTGTACAGGTAACTTAGTCCCATGACAACCTGTACAGGTACCTTAGTCCCATGACAACCGGTACCTTATTCCCATGACAACCGGTACCTTAGTCCCATGACAACCAGTACAGGTACCATACTTCCATGACAACCTGTACAGGTACATTAATCCCATGACAACCGGTACCTTAGTTCCATGACAACCGGTACAGGTACCATGACAACCAGTACAGGTACCTTAGTCCCCTGACAACCGGTACCGGTACCTTAGTCCCATGACAACCGGTACCTTAGTCCCATGACAACCGGTACCTTAGTCCCATGACAACCGGTACCAGTACCTTAACCCTTGACAACCGGTACAGGTACCTTAGTCCCCTGACAAACTGGTAGGCCGTTATTAACTGACTTGCCAAGTTAAATAAAGGTTAAATAAAGGGTAAATAAAGGTTAAATAAAGGGTAAATAAAGGTTAAATAAAGGTTAAATAAAGGGTAAATAAAGGATAAATAAAGGTTAAATAAAGGTTAAATAAAGGGTACATAAAGGATAAATACAGGGTAAATAAAGGTTAAATAAAGGGTAAATAAAGGTTAAATAAAGGGTAAATAAAGGGTAAATAAAGGGTAAATACAGGGTAAATAAAGGTTAAATAAAGGGTAAATAAAGGTCAAATAAAGGTTAAATAAAGGGTAAATAAAGGATAAATAAAGGTTAAATAAAGGTTAAATAAAGGTTAAATAAAGGGTACATAAAGGATAAATACAGGGTAAATAAAGGTTAAATAAAGGGTAAATACAGGGTAAACAAAGGTTAAATAAAGGGTAAATACAGGGTAAATAAAGGGTAAATAAAGGTTAAATAAAGGGTAAATACAGGGTAAATAAAGGTTAAATAAGGGGTAAATACAGGGTAAACAAAGGTTAAATAAAGGGTAAATACAGGGTAAATAAAGGGTAAATAAAGGTTAAATAAAGGTTAAATACAGGGTAAATAAAGGTTAAATAAAGGGTAAATAAAGGGTAAATAAAGGGTAAATACAGGGTAAATAAAGGGTAAATAAAGGGTAAATAAAGGTTAAATAAAGGATAAATACAGGGTAAATAAAGGTTAAATAAAGGGTAAATACAGGGTAAATAAAGGTTAAATAAAGGTTAAATAAAGGGTACATAAAGGATAAATACAGGGTAAATAAAGGTTAAATAAAGGTTAAATAAAGGGTACATAAAGGATAAATAAAGGATAAATAAAGGTTAAATAAAGGTTAAATAAAGGGTAAATAAAGGGTAAATAAAGGGTAAATACAGGGTAAATAAAGGGTAAATAAAGGTTAAATAAAGGGTAAATAAAGGGTAAATACAGGGTAAATAAAGGTTAAATAAAGGGTAAATAAAGGGTAAATACAGGGTAAATAAAGGTTAAATAAAGGGTAAATAAAGGGTAAATACAGGGTAAATACAGGGTAAATAAAGGTTAAATAAGGGGTAAATACATGTATGAATAATGATAATACAACTGTTACAGGGACATTAGTATGGACGGAAGGTTGCCACTGAAAGAGCCGACCACATGCCGATGTCGTTCTCTGAGAGACTGTAGCATGTTTCCGTGTGCTGTGGCCCCCTTTTCCAGCTGTAAGTATGGAGAGCCAGACCATGATGCACTCGAAGATACTTTACTGTCGACTTGTTCCACCTCCAAACAAAAAAAAACACACCAGAAATGAGGATTTCCACACCCACCATCTCAGATTGTTCTGACATGGAAATTAGTGAGAAAGCACCAGGTTTTCATTACAAGATGTACTATTATTTTTGTATTTATATTTATACCAAAGAAAACAAGTCATAGACAACAATACAGATTTTAAAAAATATATATATTTTCAAAATGATAAAATGGTGTGTTCGTGTGGTTAGAAGCACAAAGGCTTATATGAAAACCACACCACAAAAAAAAATATATTTTTAATTTTACCTTTATTTAACCAGGCAAGTCAGTTAAGAGCACATTCTTATTTTCAATGACGGCCTGGGAACAGTGAGTTAACTGCCTTGTTCAGGGGCAGAACGACAGATTTGTACCTTCTCAGCTCGGGGGTTTGAACTCGCAACCTTCCGGTTACTAGTCCAACGCTCTAACCACTAGGCTACCCTGCTGCCCCATGTAACACATTAGTACAAAAATTAAAAAAGGTTTCTTAAAACAGAAGAAAACCTACAAATTATAAATGTATACATAAACTGATCAGTAATCACATAAAACATTTGTTTGTTTGTTTTGTTTAAATGTGTGTGTGCATGTGAGTGTGTGAGAGTCAGGTTGTACGGAGGAGATTACTGAGAAGTTTGTTTCACCCGGTTGACCCTCAATCTTCGCTTGAAGTCATTGAGGGTTAATGAGGTTTTGGCACTGTGAAGATAAGACATCCAGAGTATAACGCTGTGCTGCCGCTGTGCTACTGTTACTGCCGCTGTGCCTGCTGTTACTGCCGCTGTGCTGCTGTTACTGCCGCTGTGCTGCTGTTACTGCCGCTGTGCTGCTGTTACTGCCGCTGTGCTGCTGTTACTGCCGCTGTCCCTGCTGTTACTGCCGCTGTGCCTGCTGTTACTGCCGCTGTGCTGCTGTTACTGCCGCTGTCCCTGCTGTTACTGCCGCTGTCCCTGCCTGTTACTGCCGCTGTCCCTGCCTGTTACTGCCGCTGTCCCTGCTGTTACTGCCGCTGTGCTGCTGTTACTGCCGCTGTGCTGCTGTTACTGCCGCTGTCCCTGCTGTTACTGCCGCTGTCCCTGCTGTTACTGCCGCTGTCCCTGCCTGTTACTGCCGCTGTGCCTGCTGTTACTGCCGCTGTGCTGCTGTTACTGCCGCTGTGCCTGCTGTTACTGCCGCTGTCCCTGCTGTTACTGCCGCTGTGCTGCTGTTACTGCCGCTGTCCCTGCTGTTACTGCCGCTGTGCTGCTGTTACTGCCGCTGTGCTGCTGTTACTGCCGCTGTCCCTGCTGTTACTGCCGCTGTGCCTGCTGTTACTGCCGCTGTGCTGCTGTTACTGCCTCTGTGCCTGCTGTTACTGCCGCTGTGCTGCTGTTACTGCCGCTGTGCTGCTGTTACTGCCGCTGTGCTGCTGTTACTGCCGCTGTCCCTGCTGTTACTGCCGCTGTGCCTGCTGTTACTGCCGCTGTGCTGCTGTTACTGCCGCTGTGCTGCTGTTACTGCCGCTGTCCCTGCTGATACTTCCGCTGTGCTGCTGTTACTGCCTTTTATCCATTTTGCTGGTCTCTTGTGTCTATTAAATGGACCACAATTAATGTTTTTTTTCAACTTTGGGTTGAAAATCAATAGCTTTTGCTCATGATAAAAAAATGTATGTTGTGTTCATCCTCACAAGTCGGCCAACAATACAGTTTTGTCTTTCTCTTAGCCTTAGCCTATGGTGCAATTCTCTAATGAACTTTTCCTACAATACCAAAACTGTGATGGAGAAATTAGCTAATGACTAAAATAAAATACAAGTATAAACCTGCTTGTTCACCAGGAATGGTCTAACAGTAACTAATACCGACCTTGTTTTGGAAGGGAAAAAACTATAAAGTACACAAACAGGATCTGATTCCTAAGCCTAAGAGAAGAACAGTTTGTGTGTCTGTTTGAATTGCTTTCTTGGAGGACTGGCTTCAATTCTGATGAGCATTTGTTTTCTACCCAAAGTTGCAAAGGGTCCATTTAATACACAAGAGACCAGCAACATGGTTAAACAGTTGTGGCCAAAACCTGGAACTTTCACACTCCTTTATTTTAGCAAGCTGCTAAGTATTTGAAAAGGGGAAAACAACATCACCAAATTCTCTGAAAATACACGACATAGCATGAATAAACAATACTCCAAGCCAAGCTTCATACTGCTGGTAAAACATAGAGAACTGATACTGGCCGTTGGGGTGGGTTTGGCTTTTGGCATTTTTTATTCCTCATGCCTTAGTCATTGTTAAGAAGAGGTTTGGCCATTATATTTAATGAATATTACATAAATCCTATGAATTGAAATGGCCAACTTCGGTGTAATCAATTAGCTTAATTTCAAAATACATTTCTCAATCAAAATAATGTTGCAAGAATGGTTATCTTATCTGTTTCTAACTAGAGAACAATCTGACAATTCGTAACAATCTGAGACGGTGGAGGGTCATCACTTGTTGAAAAGAAAAATTACGCCCTGTAATTACCTTCATGCACTGTGCAGGTGATGTGGCTCACATGCACTGAGACTGTGGTCTGTGACCCAAATGACACAATATAGGGAAATATGGTGGCATTATATAGGGATTATGGTGGAATTATATAGGGAATTTGGTGGAATTATATAGGGAATATGGTGGAATTATATAGGAATATGGTGGAATTATATAGGGAATATGGTGGAATTATATAGGGAATATGGTGGAATTATAGAGGGAATATGGTGGAATTATATAGGGAATATGGTGGAATTATATAGGGAATATGGTGGAATTATATAGGGAATATGGTGGAACTATATAGGGAATATGGTGGAATTATATAGGGAATATGGTGGAATTATATAGGGAATATGGTGGAATTATAGAGGGAATATGGTGGAATTATCTAGGGATTATGGTGGCATTATATAGGGATTATGGTGGTACTATACACAGAATAAATATATTTTTTTTTAACCTTCATTTAACTAGGCAAGTCAGTAAAGAACAAATTCATATTTACAATGATGGCCTACCGGGGAACACAGCGTTAGCTGCCTTGTTCAGGGGCAGAGCAACATATTTTTACCTTGTAATGTCGGGGATTCGATCTAGCAACCTTTCAGTTACTGGCCCAACACTCTAACCACTAGGCTACCTGCCGCCTCTACACTCTAACCACTAGACTACCTGCTGCCTCTACACTCTAACCACTAGACTACCTGCTGCCTCTACACTCTAACCACTAGGCTACCCTGCCACCTCTACACTCTAACCACGAGACTACCTGCCGCCTCTACACTCTAACCACTAGACTACCTGCTGCCTCTACACTCTAACCACTAGACTACCTGCTGCCTCTACACTCTAACCACTAGACTACCTGCTGGCTCTACACTCTAACCACTAGACTACCTGCTGCCTCTACACTCTAACCACTAGACTACCTGCTGCCTCTACACTCTAACCACTAGACTACCTGCTGCCTCTACACTCTAACCACTAGACTACCTGCTGCCTCTACACTCTAACCACTAGGCTACCCTGCCACCTCTACACTCTAACCACTAGGCTACCTGCCGCCTCTACACTCTAACCACTAGACTACCTGCTGCCTCTACACTCTAACCACTAGGCTACCTGCCGCCCCTATATAGGGAATATGGTGGCATTTGGGACTTACAGCCAGATATGCAGCCAGGCCAGTGCTTCTCAGAGGTAGAGAGGGTAAGGGATAATGAGACAAGCAGGCCAGTGTTTCTCAGAGGTAGAGAAGGTAAAGGTTAATGAGACAAGCAGGCCAGTGTTTCTCAGAGGTAGAGAAGGTAAGGGTTAATGAGACAAGCAGGTCAGTGTTTCTCAGAGGTAGAGAAGGTAAGGGTTAATGAGACAAGCAGGTCAGTGTTTCTCAGAGGTAGAGAAGGTAAGGGTTAATGAGACAAGCAGGCCAGTGTTTCTCAGAGGTAGAGAGGGTAAGGGTTAATGAGACAAGCAGGCCAGTGTTTCTCAGAGGTAGAGAAGGTAAGGGTTAATGAGACAAGCAGGCCAGTGTTTCTCAGAGGTAGAGAGGGTAAGGGTTAATGAGACAGGCAGGCCAGTGTTTCTCAGAGGTAGAGAAGGTAAGGGTTAATGAGACAGGCAGGCCAGTGTTTCTCAGAGGTAGAGAAGGTAAGGGTTAATGAGACAGGCAGGCAGGTGGAAGAAGTGGAGCAGTGTCCAGTCAGCAGACCTGCCACTCCATGTTTCTGTGATCCCTCATCATCCTCCCTCACCCTCCACCCTCCAGCCCATGTTTCTGTAATCCCTCGTCATCCTCCCTCACCCTCCACCCTCCAGCCCATGTTTCTGTGATCCCTCATTGTCCTCCCTCACCCTCCACCCTCCAGCCCATATTTCTGTGATCCCTCATCATCCTCCCTCACCCTCCACCCTCCAGCCCATATTTCTGTGATCCCTCATCATCCTCCCTCACCCTCCACCCTCCAGCCCATATTTCTGTGATCCCTCATCGTCCTCCCTCACCCTCCACCCTCCAGCCCATATTTCTATGATCCCTCATCGTCCTCCCTCACACTCCACCCTCCACCCTCCAGCCCATGTTTCTGTGATCCTTTCACCTGCTGCCTTAATAAAGAGGTTCTAATCTGAGCTGCAGGGTGGAGGGTGAGGGAGGACGATGAGGTAGTAGTTGGAAAGAGGTGCCTTTCTAAAGTCTTCGAAAGCCAAGTTAACAAACAGATCACCGACTATATCGAATCCCACCGTACATTCTCCACTGTGTAATCTGGTTTCCAAGCTGGTCGTCGGTGCACCTCAGCCACGCTCAAGGTCCAAAACGATATCATAACCGCCATAGATCAAAGACAGAACTGTGCAGCCGTTTTCATTAACCTGGCCAAGACTTTCGACTCTGTCATTCCCCGCATTCGTATCGGTAGACTCAATAGCCTTTGTTTCTCAAATGACTGCCTCGCCTGGTTCACCAAACAAGGTATTTGGACATAAATAACGGACATTATCGAGCAAAACAAACATTTATTGTGGACCTGGGATTCCTGGAGTGCTTTCTGATGTAGATCATCAAAGGTAAAGTAATATTTATCATGTAATTTCTTGTTTATGTTGACGTTAACATGGTGGCTAATTGTGACAAATTTTTCTGAGCGCCGTCTCAGATTATTGCATGGCTGGCTTATTCCGTAAAGTTTTTTTGAAATCAGACACAGCGGTTGCATTAAGGAGAGGTCTATCTATAATTCCATGTGTATAACTTGATGAGTTTATGATGAGCATTTATGTTGAATGATGTGGCTATGCAAAATCACTGGATCTTTTTGGAACTAGTGAATGTAACGCGCCAATGTAAACTCATATTTTGATATATATGAACCTTATCAAACACAACATACATGTATTGTGTAACATGAAGTCCTATTAGTGTCCTCTGGTGAAGATCATCAAAGGTTAGTGATGAATTTTATCTCTATTTGTGCTTTTTGAAACTTCTCTCTATGTCTGTGTTTTTCTGTGGCTATATGTGGTGACCTAACATAATCGTTTGTGGTGCTTTTGAAATCATATTTGAAATCGGACACTGTGGTGGGATTAACAACAAAAATAGCTTTAAAATGGTATGACATGTATGTTTGAGGAATTTTAATAATGAGATTTTTTTGATGTTTTGAAAATGGCGCCCTGCACGTTCACTGGCTGTTGTCAATATGCTCCCGTTACAAGGATTGCATAATTAACAAACCTCCCAACGAGCTATAACGCCATACAACACTCCTTCCATGGCCTCCAACAGCTCTTAAATGCTAGTAAAACTAAATGCATGCTTTTCAACCTATTGCTGCCCGCACCTGCTCGCCCGTCCAGCATCACTACTCTGGACTTTTCGGACTAAGAATATGTGGACCACTACAAATACCTAGGTGTCTGATTAGACTGCAAACTCTCCTTCCAGACACACATTAAGCATCTCCAATCCAAAGCCTCCTTCATATGCTACCTACCGATCACTGTACTTGTACACAGCCCATCTGTAAATAGTACATCCAACTCCCTCATCCCCTTATTGTTATTTTGTTTCTTGTTGCTCTTTTGCACATCAGTTTCTCTACTTGCACATCATCATCTGCACATCTATCACTCCAGTGTTTAATTGCTCAATTGTAATTATTTCGCCACTATGGCCTTTTTATTGCCTAATCTTGCCCAATCTTACTACATTTATATTTTTCTATTGTGTTATTGACTATACGTTTGCTTATCCCATCTGTAACTCTGTGTTGTTGTATGTGTTGAACTGCTATGCTTTATCTTGGCCAGGTTGCAGTTGTAAATGAGAACTTGTTCTCAACTGGCCTCCCTGGTTAAATTAAGAATGCTGGAGGGGGTGAAGGGAGGGAGGAGGTGGAGGGAGGTGGTAGAGGGTAGAGGTTGGAGGTAGGAGATGGAGGACTGAGTTGGAGGGTAGAGGGAGGAGGTTGAGGGAGAAGGTTGAGTGAGGACGTGGAGGGAGAGGTTGGAGGTGGAGGGGAAAGTTGGAGGGTAGAGGGAGGAGGTCGAGGGAGAAGGTGGAGGGAGGATGTGGAGGGAGAGGTTGGAGGTGGAGGGCAGAGTTGGAGGGTAGAGGGAGGAGGTCGAGGGAGAAGGTGGAGTGAGGACGTGGAGGGAGAGGTTGGAGGTGGAGGGCAGAGTTGGAGGGTAGAGGGAGGAGGTCGAGGGAGAAGGTGGGGGGAGGACGTGAAGGGGGAGGTTGGAGGTGAGGAAGTAGAGGGCAGAGGTGGAGGGTAGAGTTGGAGGGTAGACGGAGGAGGTCGAGGGAGAAGGTGGGGGGAGGACGTGGAGGGGGAGGTTGGAGGTGAGGTGGTAGAGGGCAGAGGTGGAGGGTAGAGGGTATAGCGAGGAGGTAGAGAGTAGAGGGATTTGACCAGGGCCATAGAGAATAGGGTATATGGACTAGGGTGCCTTTTGACCAGGGCCTATAGGGGAATAGGATAAAAGGAATAGGAGACTAGGGAATAAGTTAAGCTACGGTGATGGTCCTCTCCTCTCCCTGTAGTTACGGCACAGTAAGCAACAGTGATGGTCCTCTCCATGTAGTTACGGCACAGTAAGCAACAGTGATGGTCCTCTCCTCTCCCTGTAGTTACAGTACAGTAAGCTGAGGTGATCGTCCTCTCCTCTCCCTGTAGTTACAGTACAGTAAGCCACTGTGATGGTCCTCTCCTCTCCCTGTAGTAACAGTACAGTAAGCTATGGTGATGGTCCTCTCCTCTCCCTGTAGTTACAGTACAGTAAGCAACAGTGATGGTCCTCTCCATGTAGTTAAAGTACAGTAAGCTAAGGTGATGGTCCTCTCCTCTCCCTGTAGTTACAGTACAGTAAGCTAAGGTGATGGTCCTCTCCTCTCCCTGTAGTTACAGTACAGTAAGCAACAGTGATGGTCCTCTCCATGTAGTTAAAGTACAGTAAGCTAAGGTGATGGTCCTCTCCTCTCCCTGTAGTTACAGTACAGTAAGCTAAGGTGATGGTCCTCTCCTCTCCCTGTAGTTACAGTACAGTAAGCAACAGTGATGGTCCTCTCCATGTAGTTAAAGTACAGTAAGCTAAGGTGATGGTCCTCTCCTCTCCCTGTAGTTACAGTACAGTAAGCTAAGGTGATGGTCCTCTCCTCTCCCTGTAGTTACAGTACAGTAAGCTAAGGTGATGGTCCTCTCCTCTCCCTGTAGTTACAGTACAGTAAGCTAAGGTGATGGTCCTCTCCTCTCGCAGTAGTTACAGTACAGTAAGCTAAGGTGATGGTCCTCTCCTCTCCCTGTAGTTAAAGTACAGTAAGCTAAGGTGATGGTCCTCTCCTCTCGCAGTAGTTACAGTACAGTAAGCTAAGGTGATGGTCCTCTCCTCTCCCTGTAGTTACAGTACAGTAAGCTAAGGTGATGGTCCTCTCCTCTCGCAGTAGTTACAGTACAGTAAGCTAAGGTGATGGTCCTCTCCTCTCCCTGTAGTTACAGTACAGTAAGCTAAGGTGATGGTCCTCTCCTCTCCCTGTAGTTACAGTACAGTAAGCTACGGTGATGGTCCTCTCCTCTCCCTGTAGTTACAGTACAGTAAGCCACTGTGATGGTCCTCTCCCTGTAGTTACAGTACAGTAAGCTACGGTGATGGTCGTCTGCTCTCCCTGGACACTGTACAAGCTAGCGTTAGGCTAATCCTCATGCCACCCAACTTGCCATTGTACAGCCAAGCCTGAGGGGGTGTATTGTCATGCTGTGCCATGAATACAACAGTGAAATTGTACAGTGTTCATGTCAAGGTGAATATTATGATTCAATTGTATAATTTACTGTGACTTAACAGGGCTGAATGATTTATTTTTTACCGTCATTTCCATACCACTGCATATGAGTTTGGTTGGGTTAACCTGTCTCACCACATTTCATTATGTAAAAATGATTAATCGAAAAAATAATGTGTGGGAATTGGGGGGGGGTAGAAACTGAAGATGAGAGAGGAGAAAAAGGGATATGAGAAAATAGAGAAAGGGAGATGAGAGAGGAGGGAGGAGAGAAAGGGAGAGGAGAGAGAAGGGAGGAGAGAAAGGGAGAGGAGAGAAAGGGAGATAAGAGAAGAGAGAAAGGGAGAGGAGGGAAAGGGAGACGAGAGAGGAGAGAAAGGGAGAGGAGGGAAAGGGAGAGGAGGGAAAGGGAGAGGAGGGAAAGGGAGACGAGAGAGGAGAGAAAGGGAGAGGAGGGAAAGGGAGACGAGAGAGGAGAGAAAGGGAGAGGAGGGAATGGGAGAGGAGGGAAAGGGAGAGGAGGGAAAGGGAGATGAGAGATCAGAGAAAAGGGAGATAAGAGAGGAGAGTTATAATACCTTGGTTCCAAGTAAATAGTCTAATTCTCTAATCAATTGATGGGGGGGGCTATGAAGCATTGTGACATTTCACAGTAGAGGTGACGAGGACAGAGATCTTACTAGATATAAGAGATTGAAGAACAGCAGGATGAGGTTTGGAGGATGAAAGAAAGGGAGAGGAAGAAAGAGAGTGAGAGAGAGAGGGAGAGAGAGAGAGAGAAAGGGCATGAGCGAGTGAGAGGGAGAGAGAGAGAGGGAGAGAGAGAGGGAGAGAGTGAGAGAGAGAGAGCGAGAGAGAGAGAGGGGGGAGAGAAAGGGATTATGAGAGAGGGAGGGAGAGAGAGAAAGAGAGCATGAGAGTTGGAGAGAGAGAGAGAGAGAGAGGGGGGGGGAGAGGGAGAGACAGAGGGAGAGAGAGAGCAAAAGGGCATGGGAGAGTGAGAGAGAGAGAGAGGAAGAGTGAGAGAGAGAGAGAGAGAGAGAGAGAGAGGGGAGAGAAAGGGATTATGAGAGAGTGAGGGAGAGAGAGAAAGAGAGCATGAGATTTGGAGAGAGAGAGAGAGAGAGGGAGAGTGAGAGAGAGAGAAAGGGAGTGTGAGAGAGGGAGAGTGAGAGAGAGAGAAGGGGAGATTGAGAGAGGGAGTGAGAGAGAAAGGGAGAGTGGGAGAGAGAGAAAGTGAGCGTGAGAGAGGGAGAGTGAGAGAGAGAAAGGGAGAGTGAGAGAGAAAGGGAGAGTGTGAGAGAGAGAAAGTGAGCGTGAGAGAGGGAGAGTGAGAGAGAGAAAGGGAGCATGAGAGAGGGAGAGTGAGAGAGAGAGAAAGTGAGCGTGAGAGAGGGAGAGAGAGAGAAAGGGAGCGTGAGAGAGAAAGGGAGAGTGAGAGAGAAAGGGAGAGTGAGAGAGAGAGAAAGGGAGATTGAGAGAGGGAGAGTAAGAGAGAGAGAAAGGGAGCGTGAGAGAGGGAGAGAGAGAGAGAGAAAGGGAGATTGAGAGAGGGAGAGTGAGAGAGAGAGAAAGTGAGCGTGAGAGAGGGAGAGAGAAAGGGAGAAAGGGAGCGTGAGAGAGAAAGGGAGAGTGAGAGAGAAAGGGAGAGTGAGAGAGAGAGAAAGGGAGATTGAGAGAGGGAGAGTAAGAGAGAGAGAAAGGGAGCGTGAGAGAGGGAGAGTGAGAGAGAGAGAAAGGGAGATTGAGAGAGGGAGAGTGAGAGAGAGAGAGAAAGGGAGATTGAGAGAGGGAGAGTAAGAGAGAGAGAAAGGGAGCATGAGAGAGGGAGAGTGAGAGAGAAAGGGAGATTGAGAGAGGGAGAGTAAGAGAGAGAGAAAGGGAGCGTGAGAGAGAAAGGGAGTGTGAACATAGAGACCCAGAAAACCTGAGTCTACGCCTTCACTATGGTGAATCACTAAAACAATACAGAAATACACTACAGAAAAAGAAGGAACAGCACGTCAGAAATCAGCTCAATGTATTTGAAGAATCCATTGAATCTAACCTCTTGGAAAATTGGAATCTTAGAATCAACTATTAAAGAACACACTGGATTCTCCAATACATTGACAAAGTACCATCCATCCAACCCAAAAAATAATGTAGGGTTAGTGGTATTCTCTTTTCCATCTTTCCCAGCTCTGGCATCTTCCCCAATATTTGGAACCAAGGACGAATCACCTCAATTTTGACCCCAATAACTACAGTGGGATATGCGTCAACAGCAACTAAGGGTAAATCCTCTGCATGATCATTAACAGCAGACTCACACATTTCCTCAGCGAAAACAATGTACTGGGCAAATTACCGTACGTTAGACCATGTATTCACCCTGCACACTCTGATTGACAAAAAACTAATTATCAGGCTTTGTTGATTTCAAAATAGCTTGGCATAAGGGTCTGCTATACAAATGAATGGAAAAAAACACATATTAATGGAAAAAAACACATATTTCTTTCTACAGGGCCGTGGGGTGAGACAGGGATGCATCTTAAGCCCCACCCTCTTCAACATATATATCAACGAATTGGCGAGTGCACTAGAGTTCCCTGAATTACTGTCGGACCTTGTAGTCACAGCAGATATTATTCACATTTTTGGTGACTTCAATATTCACTTGGAAAAGTCCACAGACCCACTCCAAAAGGCTTTCAGAGCCATCATCGACTCAGTTGGTTTTGTTCAACATGTCTCTGGACCTACTCATTGCCACAGTCAGACACTGGACCTAGTTTTGTCCCGTGGAATAAATGTTGTGGATCTTAATGTTTTTCCTCATAATCCTGGACTATCGGACCAACATTTTATTACGTTTGCAATCGCAACAAGTTATCTGCTCAGACCCCAACCAAGGATCATCAAAAGACGTGCTATAAATTATCAGACAACCCAGATTGCTAGAAGCCCTTCCAGACTCCCTCCGCCTACCCAAGGACGTCAGAGTACAAAAATCATTTAACCACCTACCCTGGATCTAATTTTGTCTCATGGAACAAATATTGTGGATAGATACAGTCACACCTCTAAAAACAAAACAAAAACATTTGTTATAAGAAACTAGCTCCCTGGTATACAGGAAATACCCTGAAGCAAACTTCCAGAAAATTGTAACGGAAATGGCGCTACACCAAACTGTCAGTCTTCAGTCTTCTGATTGGTTGGGAAAGACAGTACCGTGCAATACTGAAGTACAGGAAGACCCCTCACTGCTGCTCCAGTCCGGTTTTAGACCCCATCATAGTACTGAGACTAAACTTGTGAAGTTTGTAAATGACTTTTTAATGGCGTCAGACCAAGGCTCTGCATCTGTCCTTGTACTCTTTAGTGATGCGTTTGACACCATTGATCAGCACATTCCTTTGGAGAAATTGGAAACCCTAATTGGTTGACAGCAGGCCTGGGCAACTCCAGTCCTCGGAGGCCTGATTGGTGTCACACTTTTCCCCCATCATCCATAGCAAACACACCAAACTTGCCTACCCTGGAAGCCTGTGTTTCAGACATAAGGAAGTGGATGACGGCAAATGTTCTACTTTTAAACTCGGACAAAACAGAGACGCTTGTTCTAGGTCCCAAGAAACAAAGAGATCTTCTGTTGAATCTGACAATTGATCTTGACAGTTGTACAGTCGTCTCAAATAAAACTGTGAAGGACCTCGCCGTTACTCTGGACCCTGATCTCTCTCTTGACGAACACATCAATACTGTTTCTAGGACAGCTTTTTTCCATCTACGTAACATTGCAAAAATCAGAAACTTTCTGTCCAATGATGCAGAAAAACTAATCCATGCTTTTGTCACTTCTAGGTTAGACTACTGCAGTGCTCTACTTTCTGGCTACCTGGATAAAGCACTAAATAAACTTCAGTAAGTGTTAAACAAGGCTGATAGAATCTTGACTAGAACCAAAAAAAATGTGACCATAGAACTCCAGTGACCTCTCTAAACTGTCTTCCTGTTAAAGCTGATTTCAAGGTGTTACTGCTAACCTACAAAGCATTACATGGTCGTCCTCCTAACTATCTCCCCACGATTTGGTCCTGCCGTACATACCTACACGTACGCTACGGTCTCAAGATGCAGGCCTCCTTCCTCCTTATTGTCCCTAGAATAAGGAGGCAGGGCTTTCTCCTATAGAGCTCCATTTTTATGGAATGGTCTGCCTATCTATGTGAGAGACGCAGACTCGGTCTCAACCTTTAAGTCTTTATTGAAGACTCATCTCCTCAGTAGGTCCTATGATTTAGTGTAGACTGGCCCAAGAGAGTGAAAATGAACAGCAAGGCACTAGAGTGATGAAACACCCTTGTTGTCTATGCCTGTCCGGCTGCCCTCTCTCCACTGGGATTCTCTGCCTCTGACCCTATTACGGGGGCTGAGTCACTGGCTTACTAGTGCTCTTCCATGCCGTCCCTTGGAGGGGTGCATCAAGTCGTGCCAGGCTTTTTTCACTATAGTCGACTTGAGTGGGTCGAGTCACTGACGTGATCTTCCTGTCCGGTTTGTGCCTCCGTCCGCCCGTCTCAGTCTCCAGTATATATACTGCAATAGTCTATGTGCCGGGGGTTAGGGTCAGCTGTTCCGATCTGGTATAATTCTCCTGTCTTATCTGGTGTCCTGTGTGAACTCAAGTATGCTCTCTCTAATTTTCCCATCTCTCTCTATCTCTCACCTGAGCCTCAGGACTACATGGCCTGGTGACTCCTGGCTGTCCCCAGTCCACCTGGTTGTGCTGTTGCTCCAGTTCCAACTGTTCTGCTTGTGGCTATGGAACCCTGACCTGCTGTTTCGACTCTCTCTCTCTCTACTGCACCTGCTGTCTCGACCTCTGAATGCTTGTCTATGAAATACCTACTGACATTTACTCCTGAGGTGCTGATCTGTTACACCCTCTACAACCACTGTGATTCTTATTTGATACTGCTGGCCATCTATGAATGTTTGAAATTTTGAAGAATGATCTGCACTTAATGGCCATGTACTCTTATAATCTCCACCCGGCACAGCCAGAAGAGGACTGGCCACCCCTCATAGTCTGGTTCCTCTCTAGGTTTCTTCCTAGGTTCCTGCCTTTCTAGGGAGTTTTTCCTAGCCTCGGTGCTTCTACACCTGCATTGCTTGCTGTTTGTGGTTTTAGGCTGGGTTTCTGTACAGCACATTGAGACTTCTGCTGATTCAAAAAAGGGCTTTATAAATACATTTGATTTGAGGAGAGAGAGAAAGAGAGAGAGATGAAAACAGAGGGGGAAGAGAGCCCACTAAGCATTTGTTACGTAAGCCGACGTCTTCTCAATGTCTTTTTTCAGTCCTCTTTCTTTCTTTGGTATTTAGATACGGCCCTGCCTTGATTTCAACATCCCACGGACGTAGATTTTTGGACCAGTCCAGATCAAATCTCACTAATTATAGAGGTCCACCGACGTAGATTATTGGTCCAGGCCAGATCAAATCTCACCAATTATAGAGGTCCACCGACGTAGATTCTTGGTCCAGGCCAGATCAAATCTAACCAATTATAGAGGTCCACAGGTCCTGTCCGTACCCGGCCTATATTTAGCCCAAACATATACGTTCAGATTCGGTTCAAATCTAGACTGGCCTTGATTTAGCCCAAACATATATGTTCAGATTCGGATCGAATCTGGACTGGCCTTGATTTAGCCCAAACATATACGTTCAGATTCGGTTCAAATCTAGCCCAAACATAGACGTCTACAATTGGTTGAAGTTTGGTCCGATCCGGATGAAGTCTGAACCAATCATAGTCATCTATGTTTCACAAGTTTAGACAGCAGTAGTAACAGTACAGTAGAGTAGAACACAGCAGAGTACAGTACAGTACACAACACAGTTAAGAAAGGTAGCATACGGTACATTACAGTATAACACAGTAAAACATGCTAGAGTACAGTACAATAAAGAAAAGTACAGTATAGTGTACTGGTCGGGATGCTTTGCAAGTGTTTGTTTTTTTACATTTATATTTTAGGTAAACAACAACATATCACAGTCGTAGCAAGACCTATGAATAATAATCTGTAATGGTTACTGAGAATGTTATTTTAGCTGAAGTGGCCTGTTGGTTTATTCTGTAGGTTGAACTTCTTTGAACATCATCACGGCTAGTTTTAAAGCTTTTAACTGTGATAGATGTGAGTGATAATAAATATTTCGCTGCAAGCTTCAGTTGGCTCCTTTTTTCCTAGTATTGTGATAAACTGCCTACTTCAATGTAAAATGTACAGTAGTTGAAATTTGGCTGTAGAATCAATGACCGAAAAATACCTATTATTTTTTTTTCAATTGCCTGTAAATTACATATATTCAACGTTCGGAAAATAAGTGTGTTTTCAACATCCAGGAAAATACATATTTTTACCTTTTGTTCAACACCTAAAATTCATCCGATTTCAACGTCCAGAAGATACATACTTTCCATGTCCGGGAAAATAAGTATTTTCAAAGTCCCGAAAATATGCACTTGTGACATCGGGGACAATACGACTTTTCACCTTTCATTCAACACCTAAAATGAATGTGAAAGTCATCGTCTGGAAATTACTTCTAAAATACGTTTTTCACATCATTTTACACTTACTGGGAAAGGGGGTGAGGAGGGAGTGGAGAGTAGGAGGTGGAGAGTGGGGAGTGGAGAGTGGAGAGTGGGGAGTGGAGAGTGGGGAGTGGAGAGTGGGGAGTGGGGAGTGGGGAGTGGGGAGTGGAGAGTGGGGAGTGGAGAGTGGAGAGTGGGGAGTGGGGAGTGGAGAGTGGTGAGTGGGGAGTGGGGAGTGGAGAGTGGTGAGTGGGGAGTGGAGAGAGAGCGATGGGGTGGAGATAGCCGGTGGCAAGGTGAGAGAAGAGGTGTCCGTCGGAACACACAGTAAATCAGTCCACTGAGCAGAACCAGTCCAGACGGGACAGAAGTGGATCCAGGTACAGGCACTGTCAACTAGCGTACAAGGACACACACACAACCGTTGAAAACTGTGACAGGAAAAACAACAAGGTCTACAGTGGAAATAGTAGGTCATTAGTTTCCCTTATGGGGCCCAGATGAGGCTGTGGATGTGGGCTGGAACTCGTCTCCCTGTAGCCCAGCTACAGACAGTACTACTGGTCCTAGATCAGATGTTAGTATAGTAGACCCTTATACCCTGTAGCCCAGCTACAGACAGTACTACTGGTCCTAGATCAGATGTTAGTATAGTAGACCCTTATACCCTGTAGCCCAGCTACAGACAGTACTACTGGTCCTAGATTAGATGTTAGTATAGTAGACCCTTATACACTGTAGCCCAGCTACAGACAGTACTACTGGTCCTAGATCAGATGTTAGTATAGTAGACCCTTATACACTGTAGCCCAGCTACAGACAGTACTACTGGTCCTAGATCAGATGTTAGTATAGTAGACCCTTATACACTGTAGTCCAGCTACAGACAGTACTACTGGTCCTAGATCAGATGTTAGTATAGTAGACCCTTATACACTGTAGCTTAGCTATAGACAGCATCTAACAACTGGATTTCATTATTTCCTGGGCACCGCTCAGCAACGCAAACGCCAACCTTTCCATCAAAACCACCTACCCTTAATGGGTCCAAAACAGCTACAGTCATTGGCCTATGTAATGCCCTAAGACGAAACGTTACAGTTAATAAAGAAACTGCAGAAACTGCTATCTCAGTGCAAGAGGCGTCACCACAGTAACCTGGTTCGAATCCAGGATGTATCACATCTGGCTGTGATTGGGAGTCTCATAGGTCGGCGCACAATTTCCCCAGCGTCTTCCGGGGTTTGGCCGAGGGGTTTGGCCGAGGG
>NC_088226.1:70627988-70660488 GCF_036934945.1 Oncorhynchus masou masou
ACAATTGTCAAAGACCCCAGCCACCCCAGTCATAGACTGTTCTCTCTACTACCGCATGGCAAGCGGTACCGGAGTGCCAAGTCTAGGACAAAAAGGCTTCTCAACAGTTTTTACCCCCAAGCCATAAGACACCTGAACAGGTAACCAATGGTTACCCGGACTATTTGCATTGTGTGCCCCCCCAACCCCTCTCGTTATGCTACTGCTACTCTCTGTTTATCTTATATTCATAGTCACTTTAACTATACATTCATGTACATACTACCTCAATTGGGCCGACCAACCAGTGCTCCCGCACATTGGCTAACCGGGCTATCTGCATTGTGTCCCACAACACCACCCGCCAACCGCTATTTTATGCTACTGCTACTCTCTGTTCATCATATATGCATAGTCACTTTAAACATATCTACATAACACTACCTCAATCAGTCTGACTAACTGCTGTCTGTATATAGCCTCTCTACTGTATATAGCCTCTCTACTGTATATAGCCTCGCTACTGTATATAGCCTCTCTACTGTATATAGCCTCTCTACAGTATATAGCCTCTCTACTGTATATAGCCTCTCTACTGTATATAGCCTCTCTGCTGTATATAGCCTCTCTACTGTTTATAGCCTATCTAATGTATATAGCCTCGCTACTGTATATAGCCTCGCTACTGTATATAGCCTCGCTACTGTATATAGCCTCTGTGCTGTATATAGCCTCTCTACTGTATATAGCCCCTCTACTGTATGTAGCCTCTCTACTGTATATAGCCTCTCTACTTGAACGGCAGGGTAGCCTAGTGGTTAGAGCATTGGACTAGTAACCGAAAGGTTGCAAGTTCAAATCCCCGAGCTGACAAGGTACAAAATCTGTCGTTCTGCCCCTGAACAGGCAGTTAACCCACTGTTCCTAGGCAGTCATTGAAAATAAGAATTTGTTCTTAACTGACTTGCCTAGTAAAATAAAGGTAAAATAAAAAAAATATATAGCCTCTCTACTGTATATAGCCTCACTACTTATATTGCCTCTCTACTGTATATAGCTTTGCTACTTTTATAGCCTCGCTACTGTATATAGCCTCTGTACTGTATATAGCCTCCCTACTGTATATAGCCTCTCTACTGTATATAGCTTCGCTACTTTTATAGCCTCGCTACTGTATATAGCATATCTACTGTATACAGCCTCTCTACTGTATATAGCCTCGCTACTTTTATAGCCTCGCTACTGTATATAGACTCGCTACTGTATATAGCCTCACTACTGTATATAGCCTCTCTACTGTATATAGCCTCTCTACTGTTTATAGCCTCGTTACTGTATATAACCTCGCTACTGTATATAGCCTCTCTAATGTATAAAGCCTCGCTACTGTATATAGCCCCTCTACTGTATATAGCCTCGCTACTGTAAATAGCCTCGCTACTGTATAAAACCTCTCTACTGTATATAGCCTCTGTACTGTATATAACCTCTCTACTGTATATAGCCTCTCTATTGTATATAGCCTCTGTACCGTATATAGCCTGTCTACTGTATATAGCCTCACTACTGTATTTAGTCTTGTTACTTTTATAACCTCGCTACTGTATATAGCCTCACTACTGTATAAAGCCTCACTACTATTATAGCCTCTCTACTGTATATAGCCTCTCTACTGTATATAGCCTCGCTACTTTTATAGCCTCGCTACTGTATATAGCCTCTGTACTGTATATAGCCTCTCTACTGTATATAGCCTCTCTACTGTATATAGCTTCGCTACTTTTATAGCCTCGCTACTGTATATAGCATCTCTACTGTATACACCCTGCCTACTGTATATAGCCTCTCTACTGTTTATAGCCTCTCTACTGTATATAGCCTCGCTACTTTTATAGCCTCGCTACTGTATTTAGACTCGCTAATGTATATAGCCTCGCTACTGTATATAGACTCGCTACTGTTTATAGCCTCTCTACTGTATATAGCCTTGCTACTGTATATAGCCCCTCTACTGTATATAACTTCATTACTGTATATAGCCTCTCTACTGTATATAGCCTCTCTACTGTATATAGCCCCTCTTCTGTATATAGCCTCTCTACTGTATATAGCCTCTCTACTGTATATAGCACCTCTACTGTATATAGCCTCTCTACTGTATACAGCACCTCTACTGTATATAGCCTCTCTACTGTATATAGCACCTCTACTGTATATAGCACCTCTACTGTAGCATCTCTACTGTATATAGCCTCTCTACTGAATATTTTCTCTCTACTGTATATAGCCTCTCTACTAAATATTTTCTCTCTACTGTATATAGCCTCTCTACTGTATATAGCACCTCTACTCTATATAGCCTCTCTACTGTATATAGCATCTCTACTGTATATAGCCTATCTACTGAATATTTTCTCTCTACTGTATATAGCCTCTCTACTTAATATTTTCTCTCTACTGTATATAGCCTCTCTACTGTATATAGCCTCTCTACTGTATATAGCCTCTCTACTGTATATAGCCTCTCTACTGTATATAGCCTCTCTACTGTATATAGCCTCTCTACTGTATATAACCTCGCTACTGTATATAGCCTCTCTACTGTATATAGCCTCTCTACTGTATATAGCCTCTCTACTGTATATAGCCTCTCTACTGTATATAGCCCCTCTACTGTATATAGCCCCTCTACTGTATATAGCCTCTCTACTGTATATAGCCCCTCTACTGTATATAGCCTCTATACTGTATATAGCCTCTCTACTGTAAGGTCTACTACACATGTTGTATTCAGCATTTCACTGTAAGGTCTACTACACCTGTTGTATTCAGCATTTCACTGTAAGGTCTACTACACCTGTTGTATTCAGCATGTCACTGTAAGGTCTACTACACCTGTTGTATTCAGCATTTCACTGTAAGGTCTACTACACATGTTGTATTCAGCATTTCACTGTAAGGTCTACTACACCTGTTGTATTCAGCATTTCACTGTAAGGTCTACTACACCTGTTGTATTCAGCATGTCACTGTAAGGTCTACTACACCTCTTGTATTCAGCATTTCACTGTAAGGTCTACTACACCTGTTGTATTCAGCATTTCACTGTAAGGTCTACTACACCTGTTGTATTCAGCATTTCACTGTAAGGTCTACTACACCTGTTGTATTCAGCATTTCACTGTAAGGTCTACTACACCTGTTGTATTCAGCATTTCACTGTAAGGTCTACTACACCTGTTGTATTCAGCATTTCACTGTAAGGTTCTACACCTGTTGTATTCAGCATTTCACTGTAAGGTCTACTACACCTGTTGTATTCAGCATTTCACTGTAAGGTCTACTACACATGTTGTATTCAGCATTTCACTGTAAGGTCTACTACACCTGTTGTATTCAGCATTTCACTGTAAGGTCTACTACATCTGTTGTATTCAGCATGTCACTGTAAGGTCTACTACACCTGTTGTATTCAGCATTTCACTGTAAGGTCTACTACACCTGTTGTATTCAGCATTTCACTGTAAGGTCTACTACACCTGTTGTATTCAGCATTTCACTGTGAGGTCTACTACACCTGTTGTATTCAGCATTTCACTGTAAGGTCTACTACACCTGTTGTATTCAGCATTTCACTGTGAGGTCTGCTACACCTGTTGTATTCAGCATGTCACTGTAAGGTCTACTACACCTGTTGTATTCAGCATTTCACTGTAAGGTCTACTACACCTGTTGTATTCAGCGTTTCACTGTAAGGTCTACTACACCTGTTGTATTCAGCATTTCACTGTAAGGTCTACTACACCTGTTGTATTCAGCATGTCACTGTAAGGTCTACTACACCTGTTGTATTCAGCATTTCACTGTAAGGTCTACTACACCTGTTGTATTCAGCATTTCACTGTAAGGTCTACTACACCTGTTGTATTCGGCATTTCACTGTAATGTCTACTACACCTGTTGTATTCAGCATGTCACTGTAAGGTCTACTACACCTGTTGTATTCATTATTTCACTGTAAGGTCTACTACACCTGTTGTATTCAACATTTCACTGTAAGGTCTAAAACACCTGTTGTATTCAGCATTTCACTGTAAGGTCTACTACGCCTGTTGTCGTCAGCATTTCACTGTAAGGTCTACTACACCTGTTGTATTCAGCATTTCACTGTAAGGTAAAAACACCTGTTTTATTCGGCATTTCACTGTAAGGTCTACTACACCTGTTGTATTCAGCATTTCACTGTAAGGTCTACTACACCTGTTGTATTCAGCATTTCACTGTAAGGTCTACTACACCTGTTGTATTCAGCATTTCACTGTAAGGTCTACTACACCTGTTGTATTTGGCTCATGTGACAAATAAAATTCAATTTGATTTGAAAACTGATTGGATTTTCAAGTAGTCATCAACGTAGGGGCATTTCTACATTTTCTTCAAACTTTTAACCCAAATCCAATGACATGGTGACATTTACTGTTGACTTCACATTTAATTCACATTCGTTATCAACTCAAACAAATGTAAATTCAAATTAGACGTTCAACTGACGTCTGTGCCTGGTGAAAAGTTATCATCGTAGAACAACAATGAATCGTTTATCACTCAACTTTTTTATAATTTTAATTCAGAATGAACTACTCCGTTATTATACTGTACAGGTACATTGGTGATAATCTGAAATCTAGCGTGTAGATCTGAACAGAGGAGTCAACACGAGGTTCAGTAGAACATCCGCATCATTATGCTACCGTTACCTGTAAGGTCTGCTACACCTGTTGTATTCAGCGCACGTGACAAATAAACTTTGATTTGATTTGATGATAGAAACAGAACAGGGGAGGAATCTGATCCTAGATCAGCACTTCTTCTTTGAAATGTTTTTTATATATATATATAAATATATAGGCCCTGTGGAGAAATAATAAATCAGAGGGAGATGTACAAGAGTGAATGTATTCAACTGATTTCAATTAACGTAAACCTATTCAAACATCTTCACTTATTAATGCCTCTCTGTTCATCGTATACTGTATGCATAGTCACTTTAACCATACCTACCTATTCAAACATCTTCACTTATTAAAGCCTCTCTGTTCATCATATATGCATAGTCACTTTAACCATACCTACCTATTCAAACATCTCCACTTATTAATGCCTCTCTGTTCATCATATACTGTATGCATTGTCACTTTAACCATACCTACCTATTCAAACATCTTCACTTATTAATGCCTCTCTGTTCATCGTATACTGTATGCATAGTCACTTTAACCATACCTACCTATTCAAACATCTTCACTTATTAATGCCTCTCTGTTCATCATATACTGTATGCATAGTCACTTTAACCATACCTACCTATTCAAACATCTTCACTTATTAATGCCTCTCTGTTCATCATATACTGTATGCATAGTCACTTTAACCATACCTACCTATTCAAACATCTTCACTTATTAATGCCTCTCTGTTCATCATATACTGTATGCATAGTCACTTTAACCATACCTACCTATTCAAACATCTTCACTTATTAATGCCTCTCTGTTCATCATATACTGTATGCATAGTCACTTTAACCATACCTACCTATTCAAACATCTTCACTTATTAAAGCCTCTCTGTTCATCATATATGCATTGTCACTTTAACCATACCTACCTATTCAAACATCTTCACTTATTAAAGCCTCTCTGTTCATCATATATGCATTGTCACTTTAACCATACCTACCTATTCAAACATCTTCACTTATTAAAGCCTCTCTGTTCATCATATATGCATAGTCACATTAACCATGCCTACCTATTCAAACATCTTCACTTATTAATACCTCTCTGTTCATCATATACTGTATGCATAGTCACTTTAACCATACCTACCTATTCAAACATCTTCACTTATTAATGCCTCTCTGTTCATCATATACTGTATGCATAGTCACTTTAACCATACCTACCTATTCAAACATCTTCACTTATTAAAGCCTCTCTGTTCATCATATATGCATAGTCACTTTAACCATACCTACCTATTCAAACATCTTCACTTATTAAAGCCTCTCTGTTCATCATATATGCATTGTCACTTTAACCATACCTACCTATTCAAACATCTTCACTTATTAATGCCTCTCTGTTCATCATATACTGTATGCATTGTCACTTTAACCATACCTACCTATTCAAACATCTTCACTTATTAATGCCTCTGTTCATCATATACTGTATGCATAGTCACTTTAACCATACCTACCTATTCAAACATCTTCACTTATTAAAGCCTCTCTGTTCATCATATACTGTATGCATTGTCACTTTAACCATACCAACCTATTCAAACATCTTCACTTATTAATGCCTCTCTGTTCATCATATACTGTATGCATTGTCACTTTAACCATACCTACCTATTCAAACATCTTCACTTATTAATGCCTCTCTGTTCATCATATACTGTATGCATAGTCACTTTAACCATACCTACCTATTCAAACATCTTCACTTATTAATGCCTCTCTGTTCATCATATACTGTATGCATAGTCACTTTAACCATACCTACCTATTCAAACATCTTCACTTATTAAAGCCTCTCTGTTCATCATATACTGTATGCATTGTCACTTTAACCATACCAACCTATTCAAACATCTTCACTTATTAATGCCTCTTTGTTCATCATATACTGTATGCATTGTCACTTTAACCATACCTACCTATTCAAACATCTTCACTTATTAATGCCTCTCTGTTCATCATATACTGTATGCATAGTCACTTTAACCATACCTACCTATTCAAACATCTTCACTTATTAAAGCCTCTCTGTTCATCATATACTGTATGCATAGTCACTTTAACCATGCCTACCTATTCAAACATCTTCACTTATTAATGCCTCTCTGTTCATCATATACTGTATGCATAGTCACTTTAACCATACCTACCTATTCAAACATCTTCACTTATTAATGCCTCACTGTTCATCATATACTGTATGCATAGTCACTTTAACCATACCTACCTATTCAAACATCTTCACTTATTAATGCCTCACTGTTCATCATATACTGTATGCATAGTCACTTTAACCATACCTACCTATTCAAACATCTTCACTTATTAATGCCTCTCTGTTCATCATATACTGTATGCATTGTCACTTTAACCATACCTACCTATTCAAACATCTCCACTTATTAATGCCTCACTGTTCATCATATACTGTATGCATAGTCACTTTAACCATACCTACCTATTCAAACATCATCACTTATTAATGCCTCACTGTTCATCATATACTGTATGCATAGTCACTTTAACCATACCTACCTATTCAAACATCTTCACTTATTAATGCCTCTCTGTTCATCATATACTGTATGCATAGTCACTTTAACCATACCTACCTATTCAAACATCTTCACTTATTAATGCCTCTCTGTTCATCATATACTGTATGCATAGTCACTTTAACCATACCTACCTATTCAAACATCTCCACTTATTAATGCCTCTCTGTTCATCATATACTGTATGCATAGTCACTTTAACCATACCTACCTATTCAAACATCTTCACTTATTAATGCCTCTCTGTTCATCATATACTGTATGCATAGTCACTTTAACCATACCTACCTATTCAAACATCTTCACTTATTAATGCCTCTCTGTTCATCATATACTGTATGCATAGTCACTTTAACCATACCTACCTATTCAAACATCTCCACTTATTAATGCCTCTCTGTTCATCATATACTGTATGCATAGTCACTTTAACCATACCTACCTATTCAAACATCTTCACTTATTAATGCCTCTCTGTTCATCATATACTGTATGCATAGTCACTTTAACCATACCAACCTATTCAAACATCTTCACTTATTAAAGCCTCTCTGTTCATCATATATGCATTGTCACTTTAACCATACCTACCTATTCAAACATCTTCACTTATTAATGCCTCTCTGTTCATCATATACTGTATGCATAGTCACTTTAACCATACCTACCTATTCAAACATCTCCACTTATTAATGCCTCTCTGTTCATCATATATGCATTGTCACTTTAACCATACCTACCTATTCAAACATCTCCACTTATTAATGCCTCTCTGTTCATCATATACTGTATGCATAGTCACTTTAACCATACCTACCTATTCAAACATCATCGCTTATTAATGCCTCTCTGTTCATCATATACTGTATGCATAGTCACTTTAACCATACCTACCTATTCAAACATCTCCACTTATTAATGCCTCTCTGTTCATCATATACTGTATGCATTGTCACTTTAACCATACCTACCTATTCAAACATCTTCACTTATTAATGCCTCTCTGTTCATCATATACTGTATGCATAGTCACTTTAACCATACCTACCTATTCAAACATCTTCACTTATTAATGCCTCTCTGTTCATCATATACTGTATGCATAGTCACTTTAACCATACCTACCTATTCAAACATCTTCACTTATTAATGCCTCTCTGTTCATCATATACTGTATGCATAGTCACTTTAACCATACCTACCTATTCAAACATCTTCACTTATTAATGCCTCTCTGTTCATCATATACTGTATGCATAGTCACTTTAACCATACCTACCTATTCAAACATCTTCACTTATTAATGCCTCTCTGTTCATCATATACTGTATGCATTGTCACTTTAACCATACCTACCTATTCAAACATCTTCACTTATTAATGCCTCACTGTTCATCATATACTGTATGCATAGTCACTTTAACCATACCTACCTATTCAAACATCTCCACTTATTAATGCCTCACTGTTCATCATATACTGTATGCATAGTCACTTTAACCATACCTACCTATTCAAACATCTTCACTTATTAATGCCTCTCTGTTCATCATATACTGTATGCATAGTCACTTTAACCATACCTACCTATTCAAACATCTTCACTTATTAAAGCCTCTCTGTTCATCATATATGCATAGTCACTTTAACCATACCTACCTATTCAAACATCTCCACTTATTAATGCCTCACTGTTCATCATATACTGTATGCATAGTCACTTTAACCATACCTACCTATTCAAACATCTTCACTTATTAATGCCTCTCTGTTCATCATATACTGTATGCATAGTCACTTTAACCATACCTACCTATTCAAACATCTTCACTTATTAATGCCTCTCTGTTCATCATATACTGTATGCATAGTCACTTTAACCATACCTACCTATTCAAACATCTTCACTTATTAATGCCTCACTGTTCATCATATACTGTATGCATAGTCACTTTAACCATACCTACCTATTCAAACATCTTCACTTATTAAAGCCTCTCTGTTCATCATATACTGTATGCATAGTCACTTTAACCATACCTACCTATTCAAACATCTTCACTTATTAAAGCCTCTCTGTTCATCATATACTGTATGCATAGTCACTTTAACCATACCTACCTATTCAAACATCTTCACTTATTAATGCCTCACTGTTCATCATATACTGTATGCATAGTCACTTTAACCATACCTACCTATTCAAACATCTTCACTTATTAAAGCATCTCTGTTCATCATATACTGTATGCATAGTCACTTTAACCATACCTACCTATTCAAACATCTTCACTTATTAATGCCTCTCTGTTCATCATATATGCATTGTCACTTTAACCATACCTACCTATTCAAACATCTCCACTTATTAATGCCTCACTGTTCATCATATACTGTATGCATAGTCACTTTAACCATACCTACCTATTCAAACATCTTCACTTATTAAAGCCTCTCTGTTCATCATATACTGTATGCATTGTCACTTTAACCATACCTACCTATTCAAACATCTTCACTTATTAATGCCTCTCTGTTCATCATATACTGTATGCATAGTCACTTTAACCATACCTACCTATTCAAACATCTCCACTTATTAATGCCTCTCTGTTCATCATATACTGTATGCATAGTCACTTTAACCATACCTACCTATTCAAACATCTCCACTTATTAATGCCTCTCTGTTCATCATATACTGTATGCATAGTCACTTTAACCATACCTACCTATTCAAACATCTCCACTTATTAATGCCTCTCTGTTCATCATATACTGTATGCATTGTCACTTTAACCATACCTACCTATTCAAACATCTCCACTTATTAATGCCTCTCTGTTCATCATATATGCATAGTCACTTTAACCATACCTACCTATTCAAACATCTTCACTTATTAATGCCTCTCTGTTCATCATATACTGTATGCATTGTCACTTTAACCATACCTACCTATTCAAACATCTTCACTTATTAATGCCTCTCTGTTCATCATATACTGTATGCATAGTCACTTTAACCATACCTACCTATTCAAACATCTCCACTTATTAATGCCTCTCTGTTCATCATATACTGTATGCATAGTCACTTTAACCATACCTACCTATTCAAACATCTCCACTTATTAAAGCCTCTCTGTTCATCATATACTGTATGCATGGTCACTTTAACCATACCTACCTATTCAAACATCTTCACTTATTAATGCCTCTCTGTTCATCATATACTGTATGCATTGTCACTTTAACCATACCTACCTATTCAAACATCTCCACTTATTAATGCCTCTCTGTTCATCATATACTGTATGCATAGTCACTTTAACCATACCTACCTATTCAAACATCATCGCTTATTAATGCCTCTCTGTTCATCATATACTGTATGCATAGTCACTTTAACCATACCTACCTATTCAAACATCTCCACTTATTAAAGCCTCTCTGTTCATCATATACTGTATGCATGGTCACTTTAACCATACCTACCTATTCAAACATCTTCACTTATTAATGCCTCTCTGTTCATCATATACTGTATGCATAGTCACTTTAACCATACCTACCTATTCAAACATCTTCACTTATTAATGCCTCACTGTTCATCATATACTGTATGCATAGTCACTTTAACCATACCTACCTATTCAAACATCTTCACTTATTAAAGCCTCTCTGTTCATCATATACTGTATGCATAGTCACTTTAACCATACCTACCTATTCAAACATCTCCACTTATTAATGCCTCACTGTTCATCATATACTGTATTGTCACTTTAACCATGCCTACCTATTCAAACATCTCCACTTATTAATGCCTCTCTGTTCATCATATATGCATAGTCACTTTAACCATACCTACCTATTCAAACATCTTCACTTATTAATGCCTCTCTGTTCATCATATACTGTATGCATAGTCACTTTAACCATACCTACCTATTCAAACATCTCCACTTATTAATGCCTCTCTGTTCATCATATACTGTATGCATAGTCACTTTAACCATACCTACCTATTCAAACATCTCCACTTATTAATGCCTCTCTGTTCATCATATACTGTATGCATAGTCACTTTAACCATACCTACCTATTCAAACATCTTCACTTATTAATGCCTCTCTGTTCATCATATACTGTATGCATAGTCTCTTTAACCATACCTACCTATTCAAACATCTCCACTTATTAATGCCTCTCTGTTCATCATATACTGTATGCATAGTCACTTTAACCATACCTACCTATTCAAACATCTTCACTTATTAATGCCTCTCTGTTCATCATATATGCATAGTCACTTTAACCATACCTACCTATTCAAACATCTCCACTTATTAATGCCTCTCTGTTCATCATATACTGTATGCATAGTCACTTTAACCATACCTACCTATTCAAACATCTCCACTTATTAATGCCTCTCTGTTCATCATATACTGTATGCATAGTCACTTTAACCATACCTACCTATTCAAACATCTCCACTTATTAATGCCTCTCTGTTCATCATATACTGTATGCATAGTCACTTTAACCATACCTACCTATTCAAACATCTTCACTTATTAATGCCTCTCTGTTCATCATATACTGTATGCATAGTCTCTTTAACCATACCTACCTATTCAAACATCTCCACTTATTAATGCCTCACTGTTCATCATATACTGTATGCATAGTCACTTTAACCATACCTACCTATTCAAACATCTTCACTTATTAATGCCTCTCTGTTCATCATATACTGTATGCATAGTCACTTTAACCATACCTACCTATTCAAACATCTTCACTTATTAAAGCCTCTCTGTTCATCATATATGCATAGTCACTTTAACCATACCTACCTATTCAAACATCTCCACTTATTAATGCCTCACTGTTCATCATATACTGTATGCATAGTCACTTTAACCATACCTACCTATTCAAACATCTTCACTTATTAATGCCTCTCTGTTCATCATATACTGTATGCATAGTCACTTTAACCATACCTACCTATTCAAACATCTTCACTTATTAATGCCTCTCTGTTCATCATATACTGTATGCATAGTCACTTTAACCATACCTACCTATTCAAACATCTTCACTTATTAATGCCTCACTGTTCATCATATACTGTATGCATAGTCACTTTAACCATACCTACCTATTCAAACATCTTCACTTATTAAAGCCTCTCTGTTCATCATATACTGTATGCATAGTCACTTTAACCATACCTACCTATTCAAACATCTTCACTTATTAAAGCCTCTCTGTTCATCATATACTGTATGCATAGTCACTTTAACCATACCTACCTATTCAAACATCTTCACTTATTAATGCCTCACTGTTCATCATATACTGTATGCATAGTCACTTTAACCATACCTACCTATTCAAACATCTTCACTTATTAAAGCATCTCTGTTCATCATATACTGTATGCATAGTCACTTTAACCATACCTACCTATTCAAACATCTTCACTTATTAATGCCTCTCTGTTCATCATATATGCATTGTCACTTTAACCATACCTACCTATTCAAACATCTCCACTTATTAATGCCTCACTGTTCATCATATACTGTATGCATAGTCACTTTAACCATACCTACCTATTCAAACATCTTCACTTATTAAAGCCTCTCTGTTCATCATATACTGTATGCATTGTCACTTTAACCATACCTACCTATTCAAACATCTTCACTTATTAATGCCTCTCTGTTCATCATATACTGTATGCATAGTCACTTTAACCATACCTACCTATTCAAACATCTCCACTTATTAATGCCTCTCTGTTCATCATATACTGTATGCATAGTCACTTTAACCATACCTACCTATTCAAACATCTCCACTTATTAATGCCTCTCTGTTCATCATATACTGTATGCATTGTCACTTTAACCATACCTACCTATTCAAACATCTCCACTTATTAATGCCTCTCTGTTCATCATATATGCATAGTCACTTTAACCATACCTACCTATTCAAACATCTTCACTTATTAATGCCTCTCTGTTCATCATATACTGTATGCATTGTCACTTTAACCATACCTACCTATTCAAACATCTTCACTTATTAATGCCTCTCTGTTCATCATATACTGTATGCATAGTCACTTTAACCATACCTACCTATTCAAACATCTCCACTTATTAATGCCTCTCTGTTCATCATATACTGTATGCATAGTCACTTTAACCATACCTACCTATTCAAACATCTCCACTTATTAAAGCCTCTCTGTTCATCATATACTGTATGCATGGTCACTTTAACCATACCTACCTATTCAAACATCTTCACTTATTAATGCCTCTCTGTTCATCATATACTGTATGCATTGTCACTTTAACCATACCTACCTATTCAAACATCTCCACTTATTAATGCCTCTCTGTTCATCATATACTGTATGCATAGTCACTTTAACCATACCTACCTATTCAAACATCATCGCTTATTAATGCCTCTCTGTTCATCATATACTGTATGCATAGTCACTTTAACCATACCTACCTATTCAAACATCTCCACTTATTAAAGCCTCTCTGTTCATCATATACTGTATGCATGGTCACTTTAACCATACCTACCTATTCAAACATCTTCACTTATTAATGCCTCTCTGTTCATCATATACTGTATGCATAGTCACTTTAACCATACCTACCTATTCAAACATCATCGCTTATTAATGCCTCTCTGTTCATCATATACTGTATGCATAGTCACTTTAACCATACCTACCTATTCAAACATCTTCACTTATTAATGCCTCTCTGTTCATCATATACTGTATGCATAGTCACTTTAACCATACCTACCTATTCAAACATCTCCACTTATTAAAGCCTCTCTGTTCATCATATACTGTATGCATGGTCACTTTAACCATACCTACCTATTCAAACATCTTCACTTATTAATGCCTCTCTGTTCATCATATACTGTATGCATAGTCACTTTAACCATACCTACCTATTCAAACATCTTCACTTATTAATGCCTCACTGTTCATCATATACTGTATGCATAGTCACTTTAACCATACCTACCTATTCAAACATCTTCACTTATTAATGCCTCTCTGTTCATCATATACTGTATGCATAGTCACTTTAACCATACCTACCTATTCAAACATCTCCACTTATTAAAGCCTCTCTGTTCATCATATACTGTATGCATGGTCACTTTAACCATACCTACCTATTCAAACATCTTCACTTATTAATGCCTCTCTGTTCATCATATACTGTATGCATAGTCACTTTAACCATACCTACCTATTCAAACATCTTCACTTATTAATGCCTCACTGTTCATCATATACTGTATGCATAGTCACTTTAACCATACCTACCTATTCAAACATCTTCACTTATTAATGCCTCTCTGTTCATCATATACTGTATGCATAGTCACTTTAACCATACCTACCTATTCAAACATCTCCACTTATTAAAGCCTCTCTGTTCATCATATACTGTATGCATGGTCACTTTAACCATACCTACCTATTCAAACATCTTCACTTATTAATGCCTCTCTGTTCATCATATACTGTATGCATAGTCACTTTAACCATACCTACCTATTCAAACATCTTCACTTATTAATGCCTCACTGTTCATCATATACTGTATGCATAGTCACTTTAACCATACCTACCTATTCAAACATCTTCACTTATTAAAGCCTCTCTGTTCATCATATACTGTATGCATAGTCACTTTAACCATACCTACCTATTCAAACATCTCCACTTATTAATGCCTCACTGTTCATCATATACTGTATTGTCACTTTAACCATGCCTACCTATTCAAACATCTCCACTTATTAATGCCTCTCTGTTCATCATATATGCATAGTCACTTTAACCATACCTACCTATTCAAACATCTTCACTTATTAATGCCTCTCTGTTCATCATATACTGTATGCATAGTCACTTTAACCATACCTACCTATTCAAACATCTCCACTTATTAATGCCTCTCTGTTCATCATATACTGTATGCATAGTCACTTTAACCATACCTACCTATTCAAACATCTCCACTTATTAATGCCTCTCTGTTCATCATATACTGTATGCATAGTCACTTTAACCATACCTACCTATTCAAACATCTTCACTTATTAATGCCTCTCTGTTCATCATATACTGTATGCATAGTCTCTTTAACCATACCTACCTATTCAAACATCTCCACTTATTAATGCCTCTCTGTTCATCATATACTGTATGCATAGTCACTTTAACCATACCTACCTATTCAAACATCTTCACTTATTAATGCCTCTCTGTTCATCATATATGCATAGTCACTTTAACCATACCTACCTATTCAAACATCTCCACTTATTAATGCCTCTCTGTTCATCATATACTGTATGCATAGTCACTTTAACCATACCTACCTATTCAAACATCTTCACTTATTAATGCCTCTCTGTTCATCATATACTGTATGCATAGTCACTTTAACCATACCTACCTATTCAAACATCTTCACTTATTAATGCCTCTCTGTTCATCATATACTGTATGCATAGTCTCTTTAACCATACCTACCTATTCAAACATCTCCACTTATTAATGCCTCTCTGTTCATCATATACTGTATGCATAGTCACTTTAACCATACCTACCTATTCAAACATCTCCACTTATTAATGCCTCTCTGTTCATCATATACTGTATGCATAGTCACTTTAACCATACCTACCTATTCAAACATCTTCACTTATTAATGCCTCACTGTTCATCATATACTGTATGCATAGTCACTTTAACCATACCTACCTATTCAAACATCTTCACTTATTAATGCCTCACTGTTCATCATATACTGTATGCATAGTCACTTTAACCATACCTACCTATTCAAACATCTTCACTTATTAATGCCTCTCTGTTCATCATATACTGTATGCATAGTCACTTTAACCATACCTACCTATTCAAACATCTTCACTTATTAATGCCTCTCTGTTCATCATATACTGTATGCATAGTCACTTTAACCATACCTACCTATTCAAACATCTCCACTTATTAATGCCTCTCTGTTCATCATATACTGTATGCATAGTCACTTTAACCATACCTACCTATTCAAACATCTCCACTTATTAATGCCTCTCTGTTCATCATATACTGTATGCATAGTCACTTTAACCATACCTACCTATTCAAACATCTTCACTTATTAATGCCTCTCTGTTCATCATATACTGTATGCATAGTCACTTTAACCATACCTACCTATTCAAACATCTTCACTTATTAATGCCTCTCTGTTCATCATATACTGTATGCATAGTCACTTTAACCATACCTACCTATTCAAACATCTTCACTTATTAATGCCTCTCTGTTCATCATATACTGTATGCATAGTCACTTTAACCATACCTACCTATTCAAACATCTCCACTTATTAATGCCTCTCTGTTCATCATATACTGTATGCATAGTCTCTTTAACCATACCTACCTATTCAAACATCTTCACTTATTAATGCCTCTCTGTTCATCATATACTGTATGCATAGTCACTTTAACCATACCTACCTATTCAAACATCTCCACTTATTAATGCCTCTCTGTTCATCATATACTGTATGCATAGTCTCTTTAACCATACCTACCTATTCAAACATCTTCACTTATTAATACCTCTCTGTTCATCATATACTGTATGCATAGTCACTTTAACCATACCTACCTATTCAAACATCTTCACTTATTAATGCCTCTCTGTTCATCATATACTGTATGCATAGTCACTTTAACCATACCTACCTATTCAAACATCTTCACTTATTAATGCCTCTCTGTTCATCATATACTGTATGCATAGTCACTTTAACCATACCTACCTATTCAAACATCTTCACTTATTAATGCCTCTCTGTTCATCATATACTGTATGCATAGTCACTTTAACCATACCTACCTATTCAAACATCTCCACTTATTAATGCCTCTCTGTTCATCATATACTGTATGCATAGTCACTTTAACCATACCTACCTATTCAAACATCTCCACTTATTAATGCCTCTCTGTTCATCATATACTGTATGCATTGTCACTTTAACCATACCTACCTATTCAAACATCTCCACTTATTAATGCCTCTCTGTTCATCATATATGCATAGTCACTTTAACCATACCTACCTATTCAAACATCTTCACTTATTAATGCCTCTCTGTTCATCATATACTGTATGCATTGTCACTTTAACCATACCTACCTATTCAAACATCTTCACTTATTAATGCCTCTCTGTTCATCATATACTGTATGCATAGTCACTTTAACCATACCTACCTATTCAAACATCTTCACTTATTAATGCCTCTCTGTTCATCATATACTGTATGCATAGTCACTTTAACCATACCTACCTATTCAAACATCTCCACTTATTAATGCCTCTCTGTTCATCATATACTGTATGCATAGTCACTTTAACCATACCTACCTATTCAAACATCTCCACTTATTAATGCCTCTCTGTTCATCATATACTGTATGCATAGTCACTTTAACCATACCTACCTATTCAAACATCTCCACTTATTAATGCCTCTCTGTTCATCATATACTGTATGCATAGTCACTTTAACCATACCTACCTATTCAAACATCTCCACTTATTAATGCCTCTCTGTTCATCATATACTGTATGCATAGTCACTTTAACCATACCTACCTATTCAAACATCTTCACTTATTAATGCCTCTCTGTTCATCATATACTGTATGCATAGTCACTTTAACCATACCTACCTATTCAAACATCTCCACTTATTAATGCCTCTCTGTTCATCATATACTGTATGCATTGTCACTTTAACCATGCCTACCTATTCAAACATCTCCACTTATTAATGCCTCTCTGTTCATCATATACTGTATGCATTGTCACTTTAACCATACCTACCTATTCAAACATCTCCACTTATTAATGCCTCTCTGTTCATCATATATGCATAGTCACTTTAACCATACCTACCTATTCAAACATCTTCACTTATTAATGCCTCACTGTTCATCATATACTGTATGCATAGTCACTTTAACCATGCCTACCTATTCAAACATCTCCACTTATTAATGCCTCTCTGTTCATCATATACTGTATGCATGGTCACTTTAACCATACCTACCTATTCAAACATCTTCACTTATTAATGCCTCTCTGTTCATCATATACTGTATGCATAGTCACTTTAACCATACCTACCTATTCAAACATCATCACTTATTAATGCCTCTCTGTTCATCATATACTGTATGCATTGTCACTTTAACCATACCTACCTATTCAAACATCATCACTTATTAATGCCTCTCTGTTCATCATATACTGTATGCATAGTCACTTTAACCATACCTACCTATTCAAACATCTTCCCTTATTAATGCCTCTCTGTTCATCATATACTGTATGCATAGTCACTTTAACCATACCTACCTATTCAAACATCATCACTTATTAATGCCTCTCTGTTCATCATATACTGTATGCATAGTCACTTTAACCATACCTACCTATTCAAACATCTCCACTTATTAATGCCTCTCTGTTCATCATATACTGTATGCATAGTCACTTTAACCATGCCTACCTATTCAAACATCTCCACTTATTAATGCCTCTCTGTTCATCATATACTGTATGCATAGTCACTTTAACCATACCTACCTATTCAAACATCTTCACTTATTAATGCCTCTCTGTTCATCATATACTGTATGCATAGTCACTTTAACCATACCTACCTATTAAAACATCTTCACTTATTAATGCCTCTCTGTTCATCATATACTGTATGCATAGTCACTTTAACCATACCTACCTATTCAAACATCTTCACTTATTAATGCCTCTCTGTTCATCATATACTGTATGCATAGTCACTTTAACCATACCTACCTATTCAAACATCATCGCTTATTAATGCCTCTCTGTTCATCATATACTGTATGCATAGTCTCTTTAACCATACCTACCTATTCAAACATCTCCACTTATTAATGCCTCTCTGTTCATCATATACTGTATGCATAGTCACTTTAACCATACCTACCTATTCAAACATCTTCACTTATTAATGCCTCTCTGTTCATCATATACTGTATGCATGGTCACTTTAACCATACCTACCTATTCAAACATCTTCACTTATTAATGCCTCTCTGTTCATCATATACTGTATGCATTGTCACTTTAACCATACCTACCTATTCAAACATCTTCACTTATTAATGCCTCTCTGTTCATCATATACTGTATGCATTGTCACTTTAACCATACCTACCTATTCAAACATCTCCACTTATTAATGCCTCTCTGTTCATCATATACTGTATGCATAGTCACTTTAACCATACCTACCTATTCAAACATCTTCACTTATTAATGCCTCTCTGTTCATCATATACTGTATGCATGGTCACTTTAACCATACCTACCTATTCAAACATCTTCACTTATTAATGCCTCTCTGTTCATCATATACTGTATGCATGGTCACTTTAACCATACCTACCTATTCAAACATCTTCACTTATTAATGCCTCTCTGTTCATCATATACTGTATGCATGGTCACTTTAACCATACCTACCTATTCAAACATCTCCACTTATTAATGCCTCTCTGTTCATCATATACTGTATGCATAGTCACTTTAACCATACCTACCTATTCAAACATCTTCACTTATTAATGCCTCTCTGTTCATCATATACTGTATGCATAGTCACTTTAACCATACCTACCTATTCAAACATCTTCACTTATTAATGCCTCTCTGTTCATCATATACTGTATGCATAGTCACTTTAACCATACCTACCTATTCAAACATCTTCACTTATTAATGCCTCTCTGTTCATCGTATACTGTATGCATAGTCACTTTAACCATACCTACCTATTCAAACATCATCACTTATTAATGCCTCTCTGTTCATCATATACTGTATGCATAGTCACTTTAACCATACCTACCTATTCAAACATCTTCACTTATTAATGCCTCTCTGTTCATCATATACTGTATGCATAGTCACTTTAACCATACCTACCTATTCAAACATCTTCCCTTATTAATGCTGATCAGTCGTGCAGTAAGGCTTTTTAACTTTTATCTCAAATGGCACCCTATTCCCTATATAGTGCACTACTTGCCATAGGGCTCTGGTCTAAAGTAGTGCACTATATATATATAGGGAATAGGGTGCCAGCTCTGGTCTAAAGTAGTACACTATATAGGGGAATAGGGCTCTGGTCTAAAGTAGTGCACTATATATAGGGAATAGGGTGCAATAGGGCTCTGGTCTAATGTAGTGCACTATATAGGGAATAGGGCTCTGGTCTAAAGTAGTGCACTATATAGGGAATAGGATTCTGTAGGGCTCTGGTCTAAAGTAGTGCACTATATAGGGAATAGGGTGCCATTTTGGATGCAGGCATTGTGCTGGAAACTTTAGGATGCACAGAAGCACAAGACTGAATAAAGGCTATTTTAGTACAACAGCATTATTGCGGTGCCCTTGAGCAAAATCACACATTATGTAGCCTGTTTGAGAGGTTGCTGAGTCATGAGTTTTATTACAAATACAGTACGTAGCCTACCTTTCTACTTAATGGAAGAAAAAACATCAGAATATCATGTAGCGAAAAATGAAAGTATAATTTATCATGTAGATAATGTTTGTGTCACACCACCTCAGGGTAAAGCGTTGTGTCAAGTGTTTTCTGGTCTCTTAAAATACAAATCAAATAAATGTGTTTTAGGGTGGAATGCGGCAGGCCGCCAAGGATGAGGTGGAGAAATGGTGGAAGGCGACAGGCCGCAAAGGATGAGGTGGAGAAATGGTGGAAGGCGGCAGGCCGCAAAGGATGAGGTGGAGAAATGGTGGAAGGCGGCAGGCCGCAAAGGATGAGGTGGAGAAATGGTGGATGGCGGCAGGCCGCAAAGGATGAGGTGGAGAAATTATGGATGTAATCGCAAAAAAAAGGATGAGGACGGTAGCAGCTGTTAGGAGAAATAACAATATGGGCAAAAGAAAATGGGAAAATGAAACAGAAACGAATGATAAACAAAGTTAAACAAATTTCTCTAAAGAAATCAAAACTGTGCTCAAAAATCAGCTCTTGGCTGGGTCACTTCTTGATGACGTGTTGCAGTGTTTGTATTGTAATTTTAAATACCTACAGTTGAAGTCGGAAGTTTACATACACTTAAGTTGGAGTCATTAAAACTCATTTTTCAACCACTACATACATTTCTTGTTAACAAACTATAGTTTTGGCAAGTCGGTTAGGACATCTACTTTGTGCATGACACAAGTCATTTTTCCAACAATTGTTTACAGACAGATAATTTCACTTAAAAGTCATGGTATCACAATTCCAGTGGGTCAGAAGTTTATATATGCTAAGTTGATTGTGCCTTTAAACATCTTGGAAAATTCCAGAAAATGATGTCATGGCTTTAGAAGCCACTGATAGGCTAATTGACATCATTTGAGTCAATTGGAGGTGTCTCATTTGCACATGCTGTATATAGATTTTTCTACTGTATTATTGATTTTATGTTTGTTTTTATTCCATGTGTAACTCTGTGTTGTTGTATGTGTCAAACTGCTTTGCTTTATCTTGGCCAGGTCGAAGTTGCAAATGAGAACTTGTTCGCAACTAGCCTACCTGGTTAAATAAAGGTGAAATAAAAAAAACCTGTGAATGTATTTCAAGACCTACATTCAAACACAGTGCCTCTTTGCTTGACATCATGAGAAAATCAAAAGAAATCAGCCCAGACCTCAGAAAAAACTTTGTAGACCTCCACAATCTTGTTCATCCTTGGGAGTGATTTCCAAATGCCTGAAGGTACCACGCTAATCTGTACAAACAATAGTACGCAAGTATAAACACCATGGGACCATGCAGCCGTCATACCGCTTAGGAATGAGACGCTTTCTGTCTCCTAGAGATGAACGTACTTTGGTGAGAAAAGTGCAAATCAATCCCAGAACAACAGCAAAGGATCTTGTGAAGATGCTGGAGGAAACCGGTACAAAAGTATCTATATCCACAGTAAAACGAGTCCTATATCGACATAACCTGAAAGGCCACTCAGCAAGGAAGAAGCCACTGCTCCAAAACTGCCATAAAAAAAGCCAGACTACGGTTTGCAACTGCACATGGGGACAAAGATCGTACTATTTGGAGAAGAGTCCTCTGGTCTGAGGAAACAACAATAGAACTGTTTGGCCATAATGACCATCGTTATATTTGGAGGAAAAAGGAGGAGGTTTGCAAGCCGAAGAACACCATCCCAACTGTGAAGCACGGGGGTGACAGCATCGTGTTGTGGGGGTGCTTTGCTGCAGGAGGGACTGGTGCACTTCACAAAATAGTATGGCGTCATGAAGAAGGAAAATCATGTGGATATATTGAAGCAACATCTCTAGACATCAATCAGGAAGTTAAAGCTTGGTCGCAAATGGGTCTTCCAAATGGACAATGAGCCCAAGCATACAACCAAAGTTGTTGCAAAATGGCTTAAGGACAACAAAGTCAAGATATTGGAGTTGCCATCACAAAGCCCTGACCTCAATCCCATATACAATTTGTTGGCCGAACTGAAAAAGCGTGTGCGAGAAAGGAGGCCTACACACCTGACTCTGTTACACCAACTCTGTCAGGAGCAATGGGCCGAAATTCACCCAACTTATTTTTGGAAGCTTTTGGAAGGCTACCCGAAACGTTGAACCCAATTCAAACAATTTAAAGGCAATGCTACCAAAAACTAATTGAGTGGTTGTAAACTTTGGACCCACTGAGAATGTGATGATAGAAATAAAAGCTGAAATAAATCATTCTCTTTACTATTATTCTGACATTTTACATTCATTAAAATAAAGTGGTGATCCTAACTGACTTAAAACAGGGAATTTCTACTAGGATTAAATGGCAGGAATTGTGAAAAACTGAGAAAACTGGCTAGGGTGTATGTAAACGTCCGTCTTTAACTGTATTTGAAACTGATATATGCACACACACACACTACATGTTAAAGTCTTTAAATGTATGTAAACTGTAAAGTATTTTGTCTGTAGTGTCTTTTTCGTTTTCTGTCCTGTAAGACCATCTGTTGCCATCGTCATAATGGGGATCCTAATAAATCAAATAAAAATCATTGTCCGCTGTACCGCCTGGAGCCTCTGCCTATCTGTTGTCCGCTGTACCGCCTGGAGCCTCTCCCTATCTGTTGTCCTCTGTAACGCCTGGAGGCGTCTCCCTATTTATTGTCCTCTGTACCGCCTGGAGCCTCTCCCTATCTGTTGTCCGCTGTACCGCCTGGAGCCTCTCCCTATCTGTTGTCCGCTGTATCGCCTGGAGCCTCTCCCTATCTGTTGTCCGCTGTACCGCCTGGAGCCTCTCCCTATCTGTTGTCCGCTGTACCGCCTGGAGCCTCTCCCTATCTGTTGTCCGCTGTATCGCCTGGAGCCTCTCCCTATCTGTTGTCCGCTGTACCGCCTGGAGCCTCTCCCTATCTGTTGTCCGCTGTACCACCTGGAGCCTCTCCCTATCTGTTGTCCGCTGTACCGCCTGGAGCCTCTCCCTATCTGTTGTCCGCTGTACCGCCTGGAGCCTCTCCCTATCTGTTGTCCGCTGTACCGCCTGGAGCCTCTCCCTATCTGTTGTCCGCTGTACCGCCTGGAGCCTCTCCCTATCTATTGTCCTCTGTACCGCCTGGAGCCTCTCCCTATCTATTGTCCTCTGTACCACCTGGAGCCTCGCTCTATCTATTGTCCGCTGTACCGCCTGGAGCCTCTCCCTATCTATTGTCCTCTGTACCGCCTGGAGCCTCTCCCTATCTATTGTCCTCTGTACCACCTGGAGCCTCTCCCTATCTATTGTCCTCTGTACCGCCTGGAGCCTCTCCCTATCTATTGTCCTCTGTCCCGCCTGGAGCCTCTCCCTATCTATTGTCCTCTGTACTGCCTGGAGCCTCTCAAATCTTTTGTCCACTGTACCACCTGGAGCCTCTCCCTATCCACTGTCCTCTGTCCCGCCTGGAGCCTCTCCCTATCTATTGTCCTCTGTACTGCCTGGAGCCTCTCCCTATCTATTGTCCACTGTACCGCCTGGAGCCTCTCCCTATCTATTGTCCTCTGTACCACCTGGAGCCTCTCCCTATCTATTGTCCTCTGTACTGCCTGGAGCCTCTCCCTATCTATTGTCCTCTGTACCGCCTGGAGCCTCTCCCTATCTATTGTCCTCTGTACCGCCTGGAGCCTCTCCCTATCTATTGTCCTCTGTACCACCTGGAGCCTCTCCCTATCTATTGTCCTCTGTACTGCCTGGAGCCTCTCAAATATTTTGTCCACTGTACCGCCTGGAGCCTCTCCCTATCCACTGTCCTCTGTCCCGCCTGGAGCCTCTCCCTATCTATTGTCCTCTGTACTGCCTGGAGCCTCTCCCTATCTATTGTCCACTGTACCGCCTGGATCCTCTCCCTATCTATTGTCCTCTGTACCGCCTGGAGCCTCTCCCTATCTATTGTCCAATGTACCGCCTGGAGCCTCTCCCTATCTATTGTCCACTGTACAGCCTGGAGCCTCTCCCTATCTATTGTCCTCTGTACCGCCTGGAGCCTCTCCCTATCTATTGTCCTCTGTACCGCCTGGAGCCTCTCCTTATCTATTGTGACAGTGGAGGGCCAGCCTGGATTTATAATATCTCATTCTATGGAGCCAGTTTTAAATATGGAATCGGCGTAGAATACTGCTGTGTTAAAGGGGGGAACAGAACAGTGTGTCTTACGGCTATTCTCCTGTTTCAGGATGTGGGCAGGATGTTGTGATGCGTCAGCTCAGGGAGATGACACGGAGGAGAGGTCTTTCTGTGTCTGTATGTTCGCGGTATAATATTTTGTCTGGGGGGTGAAGTGTCAAGGGCTAGCAGGATGCTAGTAATGAGTTTTAATGAACTGTGTAATTCTAATGACTTCAGTGGGTTCAGTCACAACGTTCAACCTCTTAGATAGATGGAGGTGAGGGGTCTCTGTGGGTCTGTTCTACTGTACTGATATACCTGATCTCTGTGGGTCTGTTCTAGTGTACTGATATACCTCATCTCTGTCTGTTTGTTATAGTGTACTGATATACCTCTAATCAGCGCTCTAATCAGCACTCTAATCAGAACTCTAATCGGAGTTCTAATCAGCACTCTAATCAGCACTCTAATCAGAGTTCTACTCAGCACTCTAATCAGCACTCTAATCAGAACTCTAATCAGAGTTCTAATCAGCACTCTAATCAGCACTCTAATCAGAGCTCTAATCAGATTCCTAATCAGCACTCTAATCATAGTTCTAATCAGCACTCTAATCAGAACTCTAATCAGAGTTCTAATCAGCACTCTAATCAGAGTTCTAATCAGCATTCTAATCAGAGTTCTAATCAGCACTCTAATCAGAGTTCTAATCAGCACTCTAATCAGAGCTCTAATCAGCACTCTAATCAGAGCTCTAATCAGCACTCTAATCAGAGTTCTAATCAGCACTCTAATCAGAGCTCTAATCAGCACTCTAATCAGAGCTCTAATCAGCACTCTAATCAGCACTCTAATCAGCACTCTAATCAGAGCTCTAATCAGAGTTCTAATCAGCACTCTAATCAGAGCTCTAATCAGCACTCCAATCAGAGCTCTAATCAGAACTCTAATCAGAGCTCAAATCAGCATTCTAATCAGAGTTCTAATCAGAGTTCTAATCAGCACTCTAATCAGAGTTCTAATCAGAGTTCTAATCAGCACTCTAATCAGAGCTCTAATCAGCACTCTAATCAGAGCTCTAATCAGAGCTCAAATCAGCACTCTAATCAGAGTTCTAATCAGCACTCTAATCAGAGCTCTAATCAGAGTTCTAATCAGCACTCTAATCAGAGCTCTAATCAGCACTCCAATCAGAGTTCTAATCAGAGTTCTAATCAGCACTAATCAGAGTTCTAATCAGAGTTCTAATCAGCACTCTAATCAGAGTTCTAATCAGCACTCCAATCAGAGTTCTAATCAGAGTTCTAATCAGCACTAATCAGAGTTCTAATCAGAGTTCTAATCAGCACTAATCAGAGTTCTAATCAGAGTTCTAATCAGCACTCTAATCAGAGTTCTAATCAGCACTCTAATCAGAGCTCTAATCAGCACTCCAATCAGAGTTCTAATCAGAGCTCTAATCAGAACTCTAATCAGCGCTCTAATCAGAGTTCTAATCTGCACTCTAATCAGCACTCTAATCAGCACTCTAATCAGAGCTCTAATCAGAGTTCTAATCTGCACTCTAATCAGCACTCTAATCAGCACTCTAATCAGAGTTCTAATCAGAGTTCTAATCAGCACTCTAATCAGAGTTCTAATCAGCACTCTAATCAGCACTCTAATCAGAGCTTTAATCAGTGCTCTAATAAGTGCTCCTTCTATCAGACCTCTTCTTTGAAAAGTCATACTTTGAAGTTCCCAGACATAGACATAATCTGTCATTGTGTTGGGAAGAAGATAGATCTGATTTTCCTTCTGTGTGTCTTTCAACGCTCCGGGCGATGACATGGGGGAACGGGGAAAAGGAGGAGAAAGGAAGAGAGGAAGTGAAGAATTTGTAAGTCGCTCTGGATAAGAGCGTCTGCTAAATGACTTAAATGTAAATGTAAGAAAGAAAGAGGGAGGGAGTCAACTGTAATGCCATTGAGGAACAATTTGTGTTTTCGCACACAGTCCTCCAGTCACCATCTGACCACATCCAGCGCTGTGACACAAACTCTGACCTCTCTGTCTGGTAGGGTAGTGTTAACACCTGGTGTGACCTCTCTCTCTCTATCTGACCTCTCTGTCTGGTAGGGTAGGGTTAACACCTGGTGTGACCTCTCTCTCTCTCCCTCTGACCTCTCTGTCTGGTAGGGTAGGGTTAACACCTGGTGTGACCTCTCTCTCTCTCCCTCTGACCTCTCTGTCTGGTAGGGTAGGGTTAACACCTGGTGCGTCTCTCTCTCTCTCTCTCTCTCTGTCTCTGTCTCTGTCTCTGTCTCTCTCTCTCTCTCTCTCTCTCTCTCTCTGTCTCTCTCTCTCTCTCTCTCTCTGTCTATCTCTCTCTCTCTCTGTCTCTCTCTCTCTGTCTCTGTCTCTCTCTCTCTCTCTCTCTCTCTGTCTCTCTCTCTCTCTCTCTCTGTCTCTCTGTCTCTCTGTCTCTCTCTCTCTCTCTCTTTCTCTCTGTCTCTCTGTCTCTCTCTCTCTCTCTCTCTCTCTCTGTCTCTGTCTCTCTCTCTCTCTCTCTCTGTCTCTCTATCTCTCTCTCTCTCTCTGTCTGGTAGGGTAGTGTTAGTAGAGCTGTTATGGAATCTCATGGAATCTCATCTTCTGTTACGTCCCAAATGCCACCCTACTACCTGTACTAATTTAGAACATAGCCCCTGATAAAAAAAAAGAAGAAGTAGTGCACTAGATAGGGAATAGGGTGCCATTTGTGATATACATTCCTGGTCAAATCCAATGACAGCTGCCTAGGAAAATTGGGTGGGGTAGGAGTCATGTCTCTATCTCTTTGTGTGTGTGTGTGTGTGTGTGTGTGTGTGCGCAGGCGCGCGCGTGTGTGTGTGTTTTTCTGGACCAGGGTAACATTAAACCATCTACACTGTGTGATCATCAATTTGTATCAAAATATCCAGATATACTAATCCTCATGGAAAAACAGAAATACAACAATGATCAGGAATGTAACTAGCAGTGACTTGTAGTTTAATTGAATTTGCTAATATATTTGTGTAAAAACATTCTGACAGTAGGGGCATCTAGGCTAATCTATTAAATAATATGTTCTGAAATAAACTACTTTTGTCTTATAAATATGTTCAAATGTAAAATCTGAGATCAGACCTTCTAGTTACAGGACAAATGAATATGTGAGTTAATGACACCCCTTCCCTCTCGTGGACCATGGTCTAAAGTAGTGCACGACATAGGGAATAGGGTGCTAATTAGGATGCAGGCTGTGCTGATTCAATTAAAACAGACTCCTATAAAGAGATGTATTACTGAGAGAGCCAGACGTACAAAGATAGTTAAACCTAAACCGTGTGTATGTGTCTGCAGGTGTGTGTGTGTGTCTGTGTCTGCAGGTGCATGTGTGTGTGTGTGTGTGTGCAGAGAGACAGAGAGAGGGGGAGTGTGTGAGAGAGAGTAATTTGACGGTCCTTACGGATAACCCAGCTCCATGAAGAGAGAGAGAGAATTAGGCCGAGCTCCATGAAGAGAGAGAGAGAGAGAGACAGAGACAGAGAGATAATGCAAAATCATAAGAAAGAAATTGAGAAACATATCCAAACAAAAACACAGAGACCCAGAAAACCTGAGTCTACGCCTTCACTATGGTGACTCAATAAAACACAACCAAAATACACTACGGAAAAAGAAGGAACAGCACACCAGAAATCAGCTCAATGTAATTGATGAATCCATAGACTCTAACTACTTATGGGAAGATTGGAAAACACTAAACAAACAACAAAATGAAGAGTTATCTATCCAAAATGGAGATGTATGGGTCAACCACTTCTCCAATCTTTTTGGCTCTATAATAAAGAACAAACAGCAAAAACATACATGATCAAATACAAATCTTAGAATCAGCTATTAAAGACCAGCAGAACCAACTGGATTATCCAATTACCTTGAATAAACTACAGGACGAAATACAAACCCTCGAATCCAGAAAGGCCTGCGGTGTCTATATTCTATGCATAGTTACTAACTCTACCTACATGTACATATTACCTCAATTACCTCGATCAACTGGTACCCCCTGTATATAGCCTCCACATTGACTCTCTACCGGTACCCCCTGTATATAGTCTCCACATTGACTCTGTACCGGTACCCCCCTGTATATAGCCTCCACATTGACTCAGAACCGGTACCCCCTGTATATAGCCTCCACATTGTCACAACTTCCGCTGAAGTTGGTCCCTCTCCTCGTTCGGCATCGCCGGTCTTCTAGCCATCATTGATCCATTTTTAATTTTCCATTTGTTTTGTCTTGTCTTCCCACACAACAGGTTTCAATTCCATCAATTACATGTTGTGTATTTAACCCTCTGCTCCCCCCCATGTCCTTGTCCGGAATTGTTTATTGTATGTGCTTGTGCATGTTCTTTCTGGTGTGCGACGGGTTTTGTATTGATTGTTCTGTTTACAGCGGTTTTTATTATTAAACTGCGCCGTTGTAACACAGCTTTTGCGCCTGACTTCTCTGCCGCCAGTACGCACCCCTTACAATAATCCTCAGCTCTGTCAACTTCCCCAATATCTGGAACCAAGGACTGATAACCCCAATACACAAAAGTGGAAACAAATTCGACCCCAATAACTACTGTGGGATATGGGTCAACAGCAACCTTGGGAAAATCCTCTGCATTATCATTAACGGCAGACTAGTACATTTCCTCAATGAAAACAATGTACTGAGCAAATGTCAAATTGGCTTTTTACCAAATGAGCATTTCGACAGACCACGCATTCTCCCTGCACAGCCTAATTGACAAACAAACAAACCAAAACAAAGGCAAATGCTTCTCATGCTTTGTTGATTTCAAAAAAGCTTTCCACTTAATTTGGCATGAGGGTCTGCTATACAAACTGATGGAAAGTGGTGTAGGGGGAAAAACATACGACATTATAAAATCCATGAACACAAAAAACAAGTGTGTGGTTAAAATAGGCAAAACACACACACATTTCTTTCCACAGGGCCGTGGGGGTGTGACAGGGATGCAGCTTAAGCCCCACCCTCTTCAACATATATATTTACTAATTAGCGAGGGCACTAGAACAGTCTGCAGCTGCCTTACTTCACCCTACTAGAATCTGAAGTCAAATGTCTACTGTTTTCTGATGATCTGGTGCTTCTGTCCACAACCAAGGAGGACCTACAGCAGCACCTAGATCTTCCTCACTAATACTATACCTACCTCAGTCTAAACATCAGCGCCACTGGTAACTTCTACAAAGATGTGAACCATCTGAGATACAAGGCAGGAAGGGGCCTTCTATCCAATCAAAAGGAACATAACATTTGACATCCCAATTAGCATCTGGCTAAAAAATATTTCAATCAGTTATAGAACCCATTGCTCTTTATGGTTGTGAGGTCTGGGGCTTACCAACCAAGAATGATCAAAATCAAATCGGGCAAAAAAATCAAATTGAGACTCTTCATGCAGAATTATGTAAAGAATATCCTCAGTGTACAACGTAAAACACCGAATAACACATGCAGAGCAGAATTAGGCTAATTATCAAAATCCAGAAAAAGAGCCATTAAATTCTACAACCACCTAAAATGAAGTGATTCCCAAACCTTCCACAACAAAGCCATCGCCGACAGAGAGATGGACCTGGAGAAGGGTCCCCTAAGCAAGCTGGTCCTGGGGCTCTGTTAACAAACACACCCTACAGAGCCCCAGGACAGCAGCACAATTATACCCAACCAAATCATGAGAAAACTAAAACATAATTACTTGACACATTGGAAAGAATTAACAAAAATACAGAGCAAATTTGAATGCTATTTGGCCCTACACAGAGAGTACACAGCGGCAGAATACCTGACCACTGTGACTGACCCAAAATTAAGGAAAGCTTTGACTATGTACAGAAGCAGTGAGCATAGCCTTGTTATTGAGAAAGGTCGCCGTAGGCAGACATGGCTCTCTAGAGAAGACAGGCTATGTGCTCACTGCCCACAAAATGAGGTGGAAACTGAGCTGCACTTCCTAACCTCCTGCCAGATGTATAAGCACATTAGAGAGACATATTTCCCTCAGATCACACAGACCCACAACAAATTCGAAAACAAATCCAATTTTGATAAACACCCATATCTACTGGGTGAAATACCATAGTGTGCCATCACTGCAGCAAGATTTGTGACCTGTTGCCACGAGAAAAAGGCAACCAGTGACGAACAAACACCATTGTCAATACAACCCATATCTATGCTTATTTATTTCGTACATTAACTATTTGCACATCATTACAACCCTGTATATAGACATAATATGACATTTGAAATCTCTTCACTATTTTAGAACTTGTGTGAGTGTAATATTTACTGTTCACTTCAACTTGTTTATTTCACTTTTGTTCATTTTCCTTTTCACTTGCTTTGGCAATTTCAACATATGTTTCACCATGCCAATAAAGTGAATTTAATTTCATTAAAATTGAGAGAGAGAGAGAGAGAGACAGAGAGAGAGAGAGAGAGAGACAGAGAGAGAGAGAGACAGAGAGAGACAGAGAGAGACAGAGAGAGAGAGAGACAGAGAGAGACAGAGAGAGAGAGACAGAGAGAGAGAGAGAGAGAGAGAGAGACAGAGAGAGAGAGACAGAGAGAGAGAGAGAGAGAGAGAGAGAGAGACAGAGAGAGACAGAGAGAGAGAGAGAGAGAGAGACAGAGAGAGACAGAGAGAGAGAGAGAGAGACAGAGAGAGAGAGAGAGACAGAGAGAGACAGAGAGAGAGAGAGAGAGAGAGACACAGAGAGACAGAGAGAGAGAGAGAGAGAGAGACGCACCAGGTGTTAACCCTACCCTACCAGACAGAAGTGTGCAATAAAAATCAAAAACCAAAGAACAGAATTTTTTTCACAATGTCGAGGTGTGAGACAAGGCTGCAGTTTGAGTCCAAATCTTTTCAACATTTATATCAATGAATTAGCAGACATGTTGGACCAATCTCCAGCCCCAGGACTCACACTATTTGACACAGAGGTGAAATACCTGCTATATGCTGATGACGTGGTACTTCTATCACCAACCAAAGAAGGTCTTCAACAGAAAATTAATATTCTGGAGCAATATTGCCATAATTGGGCCCTGGCAGTAAATTTCCAAAAAACTAAAATCATGATTTTCCAAAAAAAACCCAGATGTCAGAAACACAAATATAAATTCACCCTGAACAACACCTTAATTGAACACACAAAAAATTACACCTATCTTGGTCTGACCATATCTGCATCGGGAAACTTTAATATGGCAGTGAA
>NC_088226.1:70665488-70710488 GCF_036934945.1 Oncorhynchus masou masou
AGTCTCTCCTGACCCATCTCAGGCCAGTCTCTCCTGACCCATCTCAGGCCAGTCTCACCCATCTCAGGCCAGTCTCTCCTGACCCATCTCAGGCCCGTCTCTCCTGACCCATCTCAGGCCAGTCTCTCCTGACCCATCTCAGGCCAGTCTCTCCTGACCCATCTCAGGCCAGTCTCTCCTGACCCATCTCAGGCCAGTCTCTCCTGACCCATCTCAGGCCAGTCTCTCCTGACCCATCTCAGGCCAGTCTCTCCTGACCCATCTCAGGCCAGTCTCTCCTGACCCATCTCAGGCCAGTCTCTCCTGACCCATCTCAGAACAGTCTCTCCTGACCCATCTCAGAACAGTCTCACCTGACCCATTTCAGGCAAGTCTCTCCTGACCCATCTCAGAACAGTCTCTCCTGTCATTGGTTGAGTTGTCCTCACTCCTCGTGTGATGATAACCTTGACTGAGACCGTAAGCCAATGCCCTGTCTGTCTTCTAGAAAGGCCTGATGGGCAATCAGCTGGACATATAACCAGACCTTTCACCACCTGTGTGATGAATATCCCCATAACTGAGACCTGACGAGCTGCTTTCCATCCCCAAGACCGCCAATGTTGGTCACATACAGAGCTGAGAGGCACTTTGTCTCTCTCTCTGTCTCTCTCTCTGACTCTCTCTCTGTCTCTCTCTGTCTCTCTCTCTCTGTCGCTCTGTCTCTGTCTCTCTCTGTCGCTCTGTCTCTCTCTCTGTCGCTCTGTCTGTCTGTCGCTCTGTCTCTCTGTCTCTCTCTGTCTCTCTCTTTCTCTCTCTCTGTCTCTCTGTCTCTCTGTCCCTCTGTCTCTCTGTCTCTCTCTCCCTCTGTCTCTCTGTCTCTCTCTCTGTCTCTCTCTCTCTCTCGTTCTCTCTCTCTCTCTCTCTCTCTCTTTCTCTCTGTATTCGCTCTTAAAATAACCCTAATATCAGTCTGGTAAAGTCAGAGAGGACAGAAGTTAAATATATAGGACCAACTTTCCTCAATTATATTCCTCCTCTGCTCTCCCTAGTGTGACTCATACCTGCTTTCAAATACTTGTATAACTGTCAACAGTTTACAGCTGAACAGACCCATCACCCAGCCAGTCAGCTAGCCAGTCAGCCAGCCAGTCAGTTATCCAGTCAGCCAGCTAGCCAGTCAGCCGGTCAGCCAGCCAGCCAGCTAGCCAGCCAGTCAGCTAACCAGCCAGTTAGCTATCCAGTCAGTCAGCCAGCCAGTCAGCTAGCTAGTCAGCTAGCCAGTCAGCTAGCCGGTCAGACAGCTAGCCAGTCAGTCAGCCAGCCAGTCAGCTAGCCAGCCAGTCAGCAATCCAGTCAGTCAGCCAGCCAGTCAGCTATCCAGTCAGTCAGCCAGCCAGTCAGCTAGCCAGCCAGTCAGCCAGTCAGCTAACCAGCCAGTTAGCTATCCAGTCAGTCAGCCAGCCAGTCAGCTAGCTAGTCAGCCAGCCAGTCAGCTAGCCAGCCAGTCGGCCAGTCAGCTAACCAGCCAGTTAGCTAGCCAGTCAGCCTGCTAGTCAGCTAGCCAGCAGCTAGTCAGTTATCCAGTTAGCTAGCCAGTCAGCTAGCCAGTCAGCCAGCCAGCTAGGCTTTTTTTTGAGGGGGGGGGGGGGGAGAATTATTTTACACTGCTATCAGGAATAACATACACAGATGTTTTGACTTTGCAGCCTTCAGGTACAATTTTATTTGAATTCATACCAGACTTAGTAGGGAACGAAACCGATGAGCAGCAGGAGCTTCTAATCAGGGTTGATTCATTCATTTGCCAAGCAGGGACCTTTCCCCTCTGCTCTTCCTGAATATAAATATATATAATATATATAGTTATAAATATAAGTTAGTCACAATTAAAAAGCAGAATTATAGGGTATAGGGGAGCGGGCACAGAGGGCAATTGAGCTGTATCAGGCGTGAACCATTCATGAATCAATTGCCTTTGGTGTCTGCTCACTTGGATACATTATATCATGAGACAGATTACCACGAAGGACATCAGGCCTTCATATCTATACATTTTTTATCTAATGTGTTCTTGCATAACAGTCTACATTTGTCCCACAGTGGAAGGAAATGAAACCGTGTGAAGATACAGACTTTAATGTATATACAGTGGGGCAAAAAAGTATTTAGTCAGCCACCAATTGTGCAAGTTCTCCCACTTAAAAAGATGAGAGAGGCCTGTAATTTTCATCTTAGGTACACTTCAACTATGACAGACAAAATAAGAAAAAGAATCCAGGAAATCACATTGTAGGATTTTTAATTTATTTATTTGTAAATTATGGTGGAAAATAAGTATTTGGTCACCTACAAACAAGCAAGATTTCTGGCTCTCACAGACCTGTAACTTCTTTAAGAGGCTCCTCTGTCCTCCACTCGTTACCTGTATTAATGGCACCTGTTTGAACTTGTTATCAGTATAAAAGATCCTGTCCACAACCTCAAACAGTCACACTCCAAACTCCACTATGGCCAAGACCAAAGAGCTGTCAAAGGACGCCAGAAACAAAATTGTAGACCTGCACCAGGTTGGGAAGACTGAATCTGCAATAGGTAAGCAGCTTGGTTTGAAGGAATCAACTGTGGGAGCAATTATTAGGAAATGGAAGACGTACAAGACCACTGATAATCTCGCTCGATCTGGGGCTCCACGCAAGATCTCACCCCGTGGGGTCAAAATGATCACAAGAACGGTGAGCAAAAATCCTAGAACCACACGGGGGAACCTAGTGAATGACCTGCAGAGAGCTGGGACCAAAGTAACAAAGCCTACAATACTGCAGTGCCAGACGTGTCCCCCTGCTTAAGCCAGTACATGTCCAGGCCCGTCTGAAGTTTGCTAGAGAGCATTTGGATGATCCAGAAGAAGATTGGGAGAATGTCATATGGTCAGATGAAACCAAAATAGAACTTTTTGGTAAAAACTCAACTCATCATGTTTGGAGGACAAAGAATGCTGAGTTGCATCCAAAGAACATCATACCTACTGTGAAGCATGGGGGTGGAAACATCATGCTTTGGGGCTGTTTTTCTGCAAAGGGACCAGGACGACTGATCCGTGTAAAGGAAAGAATGAATGGGGCCATGTATTGTGAGATTTTGAGTGAAAACCTCCTTCCATCAGCAAGGGCATTGAAGATGAAACGTGGCTGGTTCTTTCAGCATGACAATGATCCCAAACACACCGCCCGGGCAATGAAGGAGTGGCTTCGTAAGAAGCATTTAAAGGTCCTGGAGTGGCCTAGCCAGTCTCCAGATCTCAACCCCATAGAAAATCTTGTGAAGACTTACAGAAAACGTTTGACCTCTGTCGTTGCCAACAAAGGGTATGTAACAAAGTATTGAGATAGAATTTTGTAATTGACCAAATACTTATTTTCCACCATAATTTGGAAATAAATTAATTCATTCTACAAGGGAAACAGCCTTATGGTGCTACTAGAGGTACAGGATCTACAGGGGAAACAGCCTTATGGTGCTACTAGAGGTACAGGGGAAACAGCCTTATGGTGCTACTAGAGGTACAGGATCTACAGGGGAAACAGCCTCATGGTGCTACTAGAGGTACAGGGGAAACAGCCTTATGGTGCTACTAGAGGTACAGGATCTACAGGGGAAACAGCCTTATGGTGCTACTAGAGGTACAGGGGAAACAGCCTTATGGTGCTACTAGAGGTACAGGATCTACAGGGGAAACAGCCTTATGGTGCTACTAGAGGTACAGGATCTACAGGGGAAACAGCCTTATGGTGCTACTAGAGGTACAGGGGAAACAGCCTTATGGTGCTACTAGAGGTACAGGGGAAACAGCCTTATGGTGCTACTAGAGGTACAGGATCTACAGGGGAAACAGCCTTATGGTGCTACTAGAGGTACAGGATCTACAGGGGAAACAGCCTCATGGTGCTACTAGAGGTACAGGGTCTACAGGGGAAACAGCCTTATGGTGCTACTAGAGGTACAGGATCTACAGGGGAAACAGCCTTATGGTGCTACTAGAGGTACAGGATCTACAGGGGAAACAGCCTTATGGTGCTACTAGAGGTACAGGATCTACAGGGGAAACAGCCTCATGGTGCTACTAGAGGTACAGGGTCTACAGGGGAAACAGCCTTATGGTGCTACTAGAGGTACAGGATCTACAGGGGAAACAGCCTTATGGTGCTACTAGAGGTACAGGATCTACAGGGGAAACAGCCTTATGGTGCTACTAGAGGTACAGGATCTACAGGGGAAACAGCCTCATGGTGCTACTAGAGGTACAGGGGAAACAGCCTTATGGTGCTACTAGAGGTACAGGGGAAACAGGGGAAACAGCCTTATGGTGCTACTAGAGGTACAGGGGAAACAGGGGAAACAGCCTCATGGTGCTACTAGAGGTACAGGGGAAACAGCCTCATGGTGCTACTAGAGGTACAGGATCTACAGGGGAAACAGCCTTATGGTGCTACTAGAGGTACAGGATCTACAGGGGAAACAGCCTTATGGTGCTACTAGAGGTACAGGGGAAACAGCCTTATGGTGCTACTAGAGGTACAGGATCTACAGGGGAAACAGCTTTATGGTGCTACTAGAGGTACAGGATCTACAGGGGAAACAGCCTTATGGTGCTACTAGAGGTACAGGGGAAACAGGGGAAACAGTCTTATGGTGCTACTAGAGGTACAGGATCTACAGGGGAAACAGCCTTATGGTGCTCCTAGAGGTACAGGATCTACAGGGGAAACAGCCTTATGGTGCTACTAGAGGTACAGGGGAAACAGGGGAAACAGTCTTATGGTGCTACTAGAGGTACAGGATCTACAGGGGAAACAGCCTTATGGTGCTACTAGAGGTACAGGATCTACAGGGGAAACAGCCTTATGGTGCTACTAGAGGTACAGGGGAAACAGCCTTATGGTGCTACTAGAGGTACAGGATCTACAGGGGAAACAGCCTCATGGTGCTACTAGAGGTACAGGATCTACAGGGGAACCAGAGATATGGTGCTACTAGAGGTACAGGGGAAACAGCCTCATGGTGCTACTAGAGGTACAGGGGAAACAGCCTTATGGTGCTAATAGAGGTACAGGATCTACAGGGGAAACAGCCTTATGGTGCTACTAGAGGTACAGGATCTACAGGGGAAACAGCCTTATGGTGCTACTAGAGGTACAGGGGAAACAGGGGAAACAGCCTTATGGTGCAACTAGAGGTACAGGGGAAACAGGGGAAACAGCCTCATGGTGCTACTAGAGGTACAGGGGAAACAGCCTTATGGTGCTACTAGAGGTACAGGGGAAACAGCCTCATGGTGCTACTAGAGGTACAGGGGAAACAGCCTCATGGTGCTACTAGAGGTACAGGGGAAACAGCCTCATGGTGCTACTAGAGGTACAGGGGAAACAGCCTCATGGTGCTACTAGAGGTACAGGATCTACAGGGGAACAGCCTTATGGTGCTACTAGAGGTACAGGATCTACAGGGGAACATCCTTATGGTGCTACTAGAGGTACAGGATCTACAGGGGAACAGCCTTATGGTGCTACTAGAGGTACAGAATCTACAGGGGAAACAGCCTTATGGTGCTACTAGAGGTACAGGATCTACAGGGGAACAGCCTTATGGTGCTACTAGAGGTACAGGATCTACAGGGGAACATCCTTATGGTGCTACTAGAGGTACAGGGGAAACAGCCTTATGGTGCTACTAGAGGTACATGATCTACAGGGGAAACAGCCTCATGGTGCTACTAGAGGTACAGGATCTACAGGGGAAACAGCCTTATGGTGCTACTAGAGGTACAGGATCTACAGGGGAAACAGCCTTATGGTGCTACTAGAGGTACAGGGGAAACAGCCTTATGGTGCTACTAGAGGTACAGGATCTACAGGGGAAACAGCCTTATGGTGCTACTAGAGGTACAGGATCTACAGGGGAAACAGCCTTATGGTGCTACTAGAGGTACAGGGGAAACAGGGGAAACAGCCTCATGGTGCTACTAGAGGTACAGGGGAAACAGCCTTATGGTGCTACTAGAGGTACAGGGGAAACAGCCTTATGGTGCTACTAGAGGTACAGGATCTACAGGGGAAACAGCCTTATGGTGCTACTAGAGGTACAGGGGAAACAGGGGAAACAGCCTTATGGTGCTACTAGAGGTACAGGGGAAACAGGGGAAACAGCCTTATGGTGCTACTAGAGGTACAGGGGAAACAGGGGAAACAGCCTTATGGTGCTACTAGAGGTACAGGATCTACAGGGGAAACAGCCTTATGGTGCTACTAGAGGTACAGGGGAAACAGGGGAAACAGCCTTATGGTGCTACTAGAGGTACAGGATCTACAGGGGAAACAGCCTTATTGTGCTACTAGAGGTACAGGGGAAACAGGGGAAACAGTCTTATGGTGCTACTAGAGGTACAGGATCTACAGGGGAAACAGCCTCATGGTGCTACTAGAGGTACATGGGAAACAGCCTTATGGTGCTACTAGAGGTACATGGGAAACAGCCTTATGGTGCTACTAGAGGTACAGGATCTACAGGGGAAACAGCCTTATGGTGCTACTAGAGGTACAGGATCTACAGGGGAAACAGCCTTATGGTGCTACTAGAGGTACAGGATCTACAGGGGAAACAGCCTTATGGTGCTACTAGAGGTACAGGATCTACAGGGGAAACAGCCTTATGGTGCTACTAGAGGTACAGGGGAAACAGCCTTATGGTGCTACTAGAGGTACAGGATCTACAGGGGAAACAGCCTTATGGTGCTATTAGAGGTACAGGGGAAACAGCCTTATGGTGCTACTAGAGGTACAGGATCTACAGGGGAAACAGCCTTATGGTGCTACTAGAGGTACAGGATCTACAGGGGAAACAGCCTGATGGTGCTACTAGAGGTACAGGGTCTACAGGGGAAACAGCCTTATGGTGCTACTAGAGGTACAGGATCTACAGGGGAAACAGCCTTATGGTGCTACTAGAGGTACAGGATCTACAGGGGAAACAGCCTTATGGTGCTACTAGAGGTACAGGATCTACAGGGGAAACAGCCTTATGGTGCTACTAGAGGTACAGGGGAAACAGCCTCATGGTGCTACTAGAGGTACAGGGGAAACAGCCTCATGGTGCTACTAGAGGTACAGGGGAAACAGCCTCATGGTGCTACTAGAGGTACAGGGGAAACAGCCTTATGGTGCTACTAGAGGTACAGGATCTACAGGGGAAACAGCCTTATGGTGCTACTAGAGGTACAGGGGAAACAGCCTTATGGTGCTACTAGAGGTACAGGATCTACAGGGGAAACAGCCTTATGGTGCTACTAGAGGTACAGGATCTACAGGGGAAACAGCCTTATGGTGCTAATAGAGGTACAGGATCTACAGGGGAAACAGCCTTATGGTGCTACTAGAGGTACAGGATCTACAGGGGAAACAGCCTTATGGTGCTACTAGAGGTACAGGATCTACAGGGGAAACAGCCTTATGGTGCTACTAGAGGTACAGGGGAAACAGCCTTATGGTGCTACTAGAGGTACAGGATCTACAGGGGAAACAGCCTTATGGTGCTACTAGAGGTACAGGATCTACAGGGGAAACAGCCTTATGGTGCTACTAGAGGTACAGGATCTACAGGGGAAACAGCCTCATGGTGCTACTAGAGGTACAGGATCTACAGCGGAAACAGCCTTATGGTGCTACTAGAGGTACAGGATCTACAGGGGAAACAGCCTTATGGTGCTACTAGAGGTACAGGGGAAACAGCCTTATGGTGCTACTAGAGGTACAGGGGAAACAGCCTTATGGTGCTACTAGAGGTACAGGATCTACAGGGGAAACAGCCTTATGGTGCTACTAGAGGTACAGGGGAAACAGCCTTATGGTGCTACTAGAGGTACAGGGGAAACAGCCTTATGGTGCTAATAGAGGTACAGGGGAAACAGCCTTATGGTGCTACTAGAGGTACAGGATCTACAGGGGAAACAGCCTTATGGTGCTACTAGAGGTACAGGATCTACAGGGGAAACAGCCTCATGGTGCTACTAGAGGTACAGGGGAAACAGCCTTATGGTGCTACTAGAGGTATAGGGGAAACAGCCTTATGGTGCTACTAGAGGTACAGGATCTACAGGGGAAACAGCATTATGGTGCTACTAGAGGTACAGGGGAAACAACCTTATGGTGCTACTAGAGGTACAGGATCTACAGGGGAAACAGCCTTATGGTGCTACTAGAGGTACAGGATCTACAAGGGAAACAGCCTTATGGTGCTACTAGAGGTACAGGGGAAACAGCCTGATGGTGCTACTAGAGGTACAGGATCTACAGGGGAAACAGCCTGATGGTGCTACTAGAGGTACAGGATCTACAGGGGAAACAGCCTTATGGTGCTACTAGAGGTACAGGGGAAACAGCCTTATGGTGCTACTAGAGGTACAGGATCTACAGGGGAAACAGCCTTATGGTGCTACTAGAGGTACAGGGGAAACAGCCTTATGGTGCTACTAGAGGTACAGGATCTACAGGGGAAACAGCCTCATGGTGCTACTAGAGGTACAGGGGAAACAGCCTTATGGTGCTACTAGAGGTACAGGATCTACAGGGGAAACAGCCTTATGGTGCTACTAGAGGTACAGGGGAAACAGCCTTATGGTGCTACTAGAGGTACAGGATCTACAGGGGAAACAGCCTTATGGTGCTACTAGAGGTACAGGATCTACAGGGGAAACAGCCTTATGGTGCTACTAGAGGTACAGGGGAAACAGCCTTATGGTGCTACTAGAGGTACAGGGGAAACAGCCTTATGGTGCTACTAGAGGTACAGGATCTACAGGGGAAACAGCCTTATGGTGCTACTAGAGGTACAGGATCTACAGGGGAAACAGCCTCATGGTGCTACTAGAGGTACAGGGTCTACAGGGGAAACAGCCTTATGGTGCTACTAGAGGTACAGGATCTACAGGGGAAACAGCCTTATGGTGCTACTAGAGGTACAGGATCTACAGGGGAAACAGCCTTATGGTGCTACTAGAGGTACAGGATCTACAGGGGAAACAGCCTCATGGTGCTACTAGAGGTACAGGGTCTACAGGGGAAACAGCCTTATGGTGCTACTAGAGGTACAGGATCTACAGGGGAAACAGCCTTATGGTGCTACTAGAGGTACAGGATCTACAGGGGAAACAGCCTTATGGTGCTACTAGAGGTACAGGATCTACAGGGGAAACAGCCTCATGGTGCTACTAGAGGTACAGGGGAAACAGCCTTATGGTGCTACTAGAGGTACAGGGGAAACAGGGGAAACAGCCTTATGGTGCTACTAGAGGTACAGGGGAAACAGGGGAAACAGCCTCATGGTGCTACTAGAGGTACAGGGGAAACAGCCTCATGGTGCTACTAGAGGTACAGGATCTACAGGGGAAACAGCCTTATGGTGCTACTAGAGGTACAGGATCTACAGGGGAAACAGCCTTATGGTGCTACTAGAGGTACAGGGGAAACAGCCTTATGGTGCTACTAGAGGTACAGGATCTACAGGGGAAACAGCTTTATGGTGCTACTAGAGGTACAGGATCTACAGGGGAAACAGCCTTATGGTGCTACTAGAGGTACAGGGGAAACAGGGGAAACAGTCTTATGGTGCTACTAGAGGTACAGGATCTACAGGGGAAACAGCCTTATGGTGCTCCTAGAGGTACAGGATCTACAGGGGAAACAGCCTTATGGTGCTACTAGAGGTACAGGGGAAACAGGGGAAACAGTCTTATGGTGCTACTAGAGGTACAGGATCTACAGGGGAAACAGCCTTATGGTGCTACTAGAGGTACAGGATCTACAGGGGAAACAGCCTTATGGTGCTACTAGAGGTACAGGGGAAACAGCCTTATGGTGCTACTAGAGGTACAGGATCTACAGGGGAAACAGCCTCATGGTGCTACTAGAGGTACAGGATCTACAGGGGAACCAGAGATATGGTGCTACTAGAGGTACAGGGGAAACAGCCTCATGGTGCTACTAGAGGTACAGGGGAAACAGCCTTATGGTGCTAATAGAGGTACAGGATCTACAGGGGAAACAGCCTTATGGTGCTACTAGAGGTACAGGATCTACAGGGGAAACAGCCTTATGGTGCTACTAGAGGTACAGGGGAAACAGGGGAAACAGCCTTATGGTGCAACTAGAGGTACAGGGGAAACAGGGGAAACAGCCTCATGGTGCTACTAGAGGTACAGGGGAAACAGCCTTATGGTGCTACTAGAGGTACAGGGGAAACAGCCTCATGGTGCTACTAGAGGTACAGGGGAAACAGCCTCATGGTGCTACTAGAGGTACAGGGGAAACAGCCTCATGGTGCTACTAGAGGTACAGGGGAAACAGCCTCATGGTGCTACTAGAGGTACAGGATCTACAGGGGAACAGCCTTATGGTGCTACTAGAGGTACAGGATCTACAGGGGAACATCCTTATGGTGCTACTAGAGGTACAGGATCTACAGGGGAACAGCCTTATGGTGCTACTAGAGGTACAGAATCTACAGGGGAAACAGCCTTATGGTGCTACTAGAGGTACAGGATCTACAGGGGAACAGCCTTATGGTGCTACTAGAGGTACAGGATCTACAGGGGAACATCCTTATGGTGCTACTAGAGGTACAGGGGAAACAGCCTTATGGTGCTACTAGAGGTACATGATCTACAGGGGAAACAGCCTCATGGTGCTACTAGAGGTACAGGATCTACAGGGGAAACAGCCTTATGGTGCTACTAGAGGTACAGGATCTACAGGGGAAACAGCCTTATGGTGCTACTAGAGGTACAGGGGAAACAGCCTTATGGTGCTACTAGAGGTACAGGATCTACAGGGGAAACAGCCTTATGGTGCTACTAGAGGTACAGGATCTACAGGGGAAACAGCCTTATGGTGCTACTAGAGGTACAGGGGAAACAGGGGAAACAGCCTCATGGTGCTACTAGAGGTACAGGGGAAACAGCCTTATGGTGCTACTAGAGGTACAGGGGAAACAGCCTTATGGTGCTACTAGAGGTACAGGATCTACAGGGGAAACAGCCTTATGGTGCTACTAGAGGTACAGGGGAAACAGGGGAAACAGCCTTATGGTGCTACTAGAGGTACAGGGGAAACAGGGGAAACAGCCTTATGGTGCTACTAGAGGTACAGGGGAAACAGGGGAAACAGCCTTATGGTGCTACTAGAGGTACAGGATCTACAGGGGAAACAGCCTTATGGTGCTACTAGAGGTACAGGGGAAACAGGGGAAACAGCCTTATGGTGCTACTAGAGGTACAGGATCTACAGGGGAAACAGCCTTATTGTGCTACTAGAGGTACAGGGGAAACAGGGGAAACAGTCTTATGGTGCTACTAGAGGTACAGGATCTACAGGGGAAACAGCCTCATGGTGCTACTAGAGGTACATGGGAAACAGCCTTATGGTGCTACTAGAGGTACATGGGAAACAGCCTTATGGTGCTACTAGAGGTACAGGATCTACAGGGGAAACAGCCTTATGGTGCTACTAGAGGTACAGGATCTACAGGGGAAACAGCCTTATGGTGCTACTAGAGGTACAGGATCTACAGGGGAAACAGCCTTATGGTGCTACTAGAGGTACAGGATCTACAGGGGAAACAGCCTTATGGTGCTACTAGAGGTACAGGGGAAACAGCCTTATGGTGCTACTAGAGGTACAGGATCTACAGGGGAAACAGCCTTATGGTGCTACTAGAGGTACAGGGGAAACAGCCTTATGGTGCTACTAGAGGTACAGGATCTACAGGGGAAACAGCCTTATGGTGCTACTAGAGGTACAGGATCTACAGGGGAAACAGCCTGATGGTGCTACTAGAGGTACAGGGTCTACAGGGGAAACAGCCTTATGGTGCTACTAGAGGTACAGGATCTACAGGGGAAACAGCCTTATGGTGCTACTAGAGGTACAGGATCTACAGGGGAAACAGCCTTATGGTGCTACTAGAGGTACAGGATCTACAGGGGAAACAGCCTTATGGTGCTACTAGAGGTACAGGGGAAACAGCCTCATGGTGCTACTAGAGGTACAGGGGAAACAGCCTCATGGTGCTACTAGAGGTACAGGGGAAACAGCCTCATGGTGCTACTAGAGGTACAGGGGAAACAGCCTTATGGTGCTACTAGAGGTACAGGATCTACAGGGGAAACAGCCTTATGGTGCTACTAGAGGTACAGGGGAAACAGCCTTATGGTGCTACTAGAGGTACAGGATCTACAGGGGAAACAGCCTTATGGTGCTACTAGAGGTACAGGATCTACAGGGGAAACAGCCTTATGGTGCTACTAGAGGTACAGGATCTACAGGGGAAACAGCCTTATGGTGCTACTAGAGGTACAGGATCTACAGGGGAAACAGCCTTATGGTGCTACTAGAGGTACAGGATCTACAGGGGAAACAGCCTTATGGTGCTACTAGAGGTACAGGGGAAACAGCCTTATGGTGCTACTAGAGGTACAGGATCTACAGGGGAAACAGCCTTATGGTGCTACTAGAGGTACAGGATCTACAGGGGAAACAGCCTTATGGTGCTACTAGAGGTACAGGATCTACAGGGGAAACAGCCTCATGGTGCTACTAGAGGTACAGGATCTACAGCGGAAACAGCCTTATGGTGCTACTAGAGGTACAGGATCTACAGGGGAAACAGCCTTATGGTGCTACTAGAGGTACAGGGGAAACAGCCTTATGGTGCTACTAGAGGTACAGGGGAAACAGCCTTATGGTGCTACTAGAGGTACAGGATCTACAGGGGAAACAGCCTTATGGTGCTACTAGAGGTACAGGGGAAACAGCCTTATGGTGCTACTAGAGGTACAGGGGAAACAGCCTTATGGTGCTAATAGAGGTACAGGGGAAACAGCCTTATGGTGCTACTAGAGGTACAGGATCTACAGGGGAAACAGCCTTATGGTGCTACTAGAGGTACAGGATCTACAGGGGAAACAGCCTCATGGTGCTACTAGAGGTACAGGGGAAACAGCCTTATGGTGCTACTAGAGGTATAGGGGAAACAGCCTTATGGTGCTACTAGAGGTACAGGATCTACAGGGGAAACAGCATTATGGTGCTACTAGAGGTACAGGGGAAACAACCTTATGGTGCTACTAGAGGTACAGGATCTACAGGGGAAACAGCCTTATGGTGCTACTAGAGGTACAGGATCTACAAGGGAAACAGCCTTATGGTGCTACTAGAGGTACAGGGGAAACAGCCTGATGGTGCTACTAGAGGTACAGGATCTACAGGGGAAACAGCCTGATGGTGCTACTAGAGGTACAGGATCTACAGGGGAAACAGCCTTATGGTGCTACTAGAGGTACAGGGGAAACAGCCTTATGGTGCTACTAGAGGTACAGGATCTACAGGGGAAACAGCCTTATGGTGCTACTAGAGGTACAGGGGAAACAGCCTTATGGTGCTACTGGAGGTACAGGATCTACAGGGGAAACAGCCTTATGGTGCTACTAGAGGTACATGATCTACAGGGGAAACAGCCTTATGGTGCTACTAGAGGTACAGGATCTACAGGGGAAACAGCCTTATGGTGCTACTAGAGGTACAGGATCTACAGGGGAAACAGCCTTATGGTGCTACTAGAGGTACAGGATCTACAGGGGAAACAGCCTTATGGTGCTACTAGAGGTACAGGGGAAACAGCCTTATGGTGCTACTAGAGGTACAGGGGAAACAGCCTTATGGTGCTACTAGAGGTACAGGGGAAACAGCCTTATGGTGCTACTAGAGGTACAGGATCTACAGGGGAAACAGCCTCATGGTGCTACTAGAGGTACAGGATCTACAGGGGAAACAGCCTTATGGTGCTACTAGAGGTACAGGATCTACAGGGGAAACAGATTTATTGTGCTACTAGAGGTACAGGGGAAACAGTCTTATGGTGCTACTAGAGGTACAGGGGAAACAGCCTCATGGTGCTACTAGAGGTACAGGGGAAACAGGGGAAACAGCCTCATGGTGCTACTAGAGGTACAGGGGAAACAGCCTTATGGTGCTACTAGAGGTACAGGGGAAACAGCCTTATGGTGCTACTAGAGGAACAGGATCTACAGGGGAAACAGCCTTATGGTGCTACTAGAGGTACAGGATCTACAGGGGAAACAGCCTTATGGTGCTACTAGAGGTACAGGGGAAACAGTCTTATGGTGCTACTAGAGGTACATGATCTACAGGGGAAACAGCCTGATGGTGCTACTAGAGGTACAGGGGAAACAGCCTTATGGTGCTACTAGAGGTACAGGATCTACAGGGGAAACAGCTTTATGGTGCTACTAGAGGTACAGGATCTACAGGGGAAACAGCCTTATGGTGCTACTAGAGGTACAGGATCTACAGGGGAAACAGCCTTATGGTGCTACTAGAGGTACAGGGGAAACAGCCTTATGGTGCTACTAGAGGTACAGGGGAAACAGGGGAAACAGCCTTATGGTGCTACTAGAGGTACAGGATCTACAGGGGAAACAGCCTTATGGTGCTACTAGAGGTACAGGGGAAACAGCCTTATGGTGCTACTAGAGGTACAGGATCTACAGGGGAAACAGCCTTATGGTGCTACTAGAGGTACAGGATCTACAGGGGAAACAGCTTTATGGTGCTACTAGAGGTACAGGGGAAACAGCCTTATGGTGCTACTAGAGGTACAGGATCTACAGGGGAAACAGCCTCATGGTGCTACTAGAGGTGCAGGATCTACAGGGGAAACAGCTTTATGGTGCTACTAGAGGTACAGGGGAAACAGCCTTATGGTGCTACTAGAGGTACAGGGGAAACAGCCTTATGGTGCTACTAGAGGTACAGGATCTACAGGGGAAACAGCCTTATGGTGCTATTAGAGGTACAGGATCTACAGGGGAAACAGCCTTATGGTGCTACTAGAGGTACAGGATCTACAGGGGAAACAGCCTTATGGTGCTATTAGAGGTACAGGATCTACAGGGGAAACAGCCTTATGGTGCTATTAGAGGTACAGGGGAAACAGCCTTATGGTGCTATTAGAGGTACAGGGGAAACAGCCTTATGGTGCTACTAGAGGTACAGGATCTACAGGGGAAACAGCCTTATGGTGCTACTAGAGGTACAGGGGAAACAGCCTTATGGTGCTACTAGAGGTACAGGGGAAACAGCCTTATGGTGCTACTAGAGGTACAGGGGAAACAGCCTCATGGTGCTACTAGAGGTACAGGATCTACAGGGGAAACAGCTTTATGGTGCTACTAGAGGTACAGGATCTACAGGGGAAACAGCCTTATGGTGCTACTAGAGGTACAGGATCTACAGGGGAAACAGAGATATGGTGTTACTAGAGGTACAGGGGAAACAGCCTCATGGTGCTACTAGAGGTACAGGGGAAACAGCCTCATGATGCTACTAGAGGTACAGGGGAAACAGCCTTATGGTGCTACTAGAGGTACAGGGGAACAGCCTCATGGTGCTACTAGAGGTACAGGATCTACAGGGGAAACAGCCTTATGGTGCTACTAGAGGTACAGGATCTACAGGGGAACCAGAGATATGGTGTTACTAGAGGTACAGGGGAAACAGCCTCATGGTGCTACTAGAGGTACAGGACTAGACCAGATCGGAACAGACATTGGGATTCCTAACATGATATTTCATGAGGAAAAATAAGGCAGAGAATCATTGGTGCTTCTGGTGAAAAACCGCATGATAAGAGTCATTGCGTCTAGTGTGACAATGAAAATGACTAGGAGGAAATATTTGGGTCAAATACATGCCACTTCTCTGTGAGAACGTAAGGCGATACTGAGTCTCTTTGCTAAAAACACCATACACACAAACAAATCAAACGTTATAGGTCACATACACGCGGTTAGCAGATGTTAATGCGAGTGTAGAGAAATGCTTGTTCTTCTAGTTCTGACAGTGCAGTAATCTAACAATTCCACAAAAACTACCTCATACACACAAATATAAAGGGATGGAGTAAGAATATATACATATAAATATATGAATGAGTGATGAGTGAATAACAACACATATTAGGTCCTCTTTCCATGGTTAAATGTGGTGGTTTGGGCTTTCAGTTTTGCGCAAATCCACCCAAGGTTTCTGGTTAGGGTACGTTTTAATATTCACAGTGGGTACAACATCTCCAATGCACTTCCTTATGAACTCACTCACTGACTCAGCGTATAGATGGATGATATTCTCAGAGGCTACCCGGGAACATTTCCCAGTCCGAGTGATCAAAACAATGTTGAAGCGTTGATTCCGATTGGTCAGACCAGCATTGAATGCTTCTGGTCATGGGTACATCCTGTTTGAGTTTCTGCCTATAAGACGGTATGAGAAAGAGGGAGTCGTGGTCAGATTTGCAGAAGGGAGGGCAAGGTTGGGCCTTGTATGCATCGCAGAAGTTGGAATGCTGATAGAATTTAGGTAACCTTGTTCTCCTTTAGGATAATTTAGGTAGCCTTGTTCTCAAATTTGCTTTGTTAAAATCCCCTGCTACAATAAATGCAGCCTCAGGTTATATGGTTTACCAGTTTACATAGAGTCCAATGAAGTTCCTTGAGGGCCGTTGCGGTGTCTTTCTGAGAGGGTATATACACGGCTGTGACGATAACTGACAGTGATTGTCTTGAGAGATAATATGGCCGACATTTGATTGCAAGGAATTCTAGGTCGGGTGAGCAGAAGGACTTGAGTTCCTGTATGTAGCACGCGCTCCAGCAGGTATATCTCTCTGGTCACCCCCAAAACAAATTTGTCCTTTGGCCGCCTCTTCTTCCAGTTCTCTGCTGCCAATGGCTGGAAAGAACTACAAAAATCTCTGAAACTGGAAACACTTATCTCCCTCACTAGCTTTAAGCACCAGCTGTCAGAGCAGCTCACAGATTACAGCACCTGTACATAGCCAATCTATAATTTAGCCCAAACAACTACCTCTCCCCCTACTGTATTTATTTATTTAGTTTGCTCCTTTGCACCCCATTATTTCTATTTCTACTTTGCACATTCTTCCATTGCAAATCTACCATTTCAGTGTTTTACTTGCTATATTGTATTTACTTTGCCACCATGGCCTTTGTTTGCCTTTACCTCCCTTATCTCACCTCATTTGCTCACATCGTATATAGACTTATTTTTCTACTTTATTATTGACTTTGTTTGTTTACTCCATGTGTAACTCTGTGTTGTTGTATGTGTCGAACTGCTTTGCTTTATCTTGGCCAAGTTGCAGTTGCAAATGAGAACTAGTTCTCAACTTGCCTACCTGGTTAAATAAATGTGAAATAAAATTAAAATAATAAATGTTGTTACAATTACACAATGAGTCGCTAATCATGAGGCATACACCCCTGCCCTTCTTCTTCCCAGAGAAGTGTTTCTCTCTGCCAAACCGGCCTCTTCCTCGAGCCAAACCGGCCTCTTCCCCGAGCCAAACCGGCCTCTTCCTCGAGCCAAACCGGCCTCTTCCCCGAGCCAAACCGTCCTCTTCCTCGAGCCAAACCGGCCTCTTCCTCGAGCCAAACCGGCCTCTTCCCCGAGCCAAACCGGCCTCTTCCTCGAGCCAAACCGGCCTCTTCCCCGAGCCAAACCGGCCTCTTCCTCGAGCCAAACCGGCCTCTTCCCCGAGCCAAACCGGCCTCTTCCCCGAGCCAAACCGGCCTCTTCCCGAGCCAAACCGGCCTCTTCCCGAGCCAAACCGGCCTCTTCCCGAGCCAAACCGGCCTCTTCCCCGAGCCAAACCGGCCTCTTCCTCGAGCCAAACCGGCCTCTTCCCCGAGCCAAACCGGCCTCTTCCCCGAGCCAAACCGGCCTCTTCCCCGAGCCAAACCGGCCTCTTCCCCGAGCCAAACCGGCCTCTTCCCCGAGCCAAACCGGCCTCTTCCTCGAGCCAAACCGGCCTCTTCCCCGAGCCAAACCGGCCTCTTCCTCGAGCCAAACCGGCCTCTTCCCCGAGCCAAACCGGCCTCTTCCCCGAGCCAAACCGGCCATTGTTGCTGCGGCACCATCTCCTCTTTCGCGCAACTAAGAGATCAGGCTAAAAGCAGTTTTGTTTCCCCAAATAATTAATGAAATTATTTGAATTGTGAAATTATTTTAAATACCCATCCCTAGTGTGTGTGTGTGTGTGTGTGTGTGTGTGTGTGTGTGTGTGTGTGTGTGTGTGTGTGTGTGTGTGTGTGTGTGTGTGTGTGTGTGTGTGTGATTCACCATGCTGTTCTGGAGGATTCCTGCATGGGCTGAGAGAATAGAGAGGAGGATGGGATGGATGGATAGAGGGAGCGAGAATAGGAGGATGGAAGGAGGAGAGGAGGACAGAGGGGGAGATGAGAAGAGGATGGATGGATGGATGGATGGATGAATGGCTGGATGGATGGATGGGAGAGGAGAATGGGATGACAGGATGGAGTTAGGGAGGGAGGGATGAGCGGAGGATGGGGTGGAAGGACGAGAGAAGGATGGAGGGGGAGAGGACAGGAGAATGGATGGATGGGAGAGGAGAGGGGGATGATGGGAGGGCGGGAGGGGTCCCTATCAGGCCCTTATGTCAGACAATGACCAGTGAATTAACAAACATCGACACTTCCATGATGTTGGACGATGCTGAATGGTCCCTCACAGGATGAAATAGCATCCCTAGGGGGAAGGGTTATGGACAACCAGCTGCTTGACAGGACAGGACCATGATGTTCTGGGGCGGCAGGTAGCCTAGTGGTTAGAGTGTAGAGGTGGCAGGGTAGCCTAGTGGTTAGAGTGTAGAGGTGGCAGGGTAGCCTAGTGGTTAGAGTGTAGAGGTGGCAGGGTAGCCTAGTGGTTAGAGTGTAGAGGTGGCAGGGTAGCCTAGTGGTTAGAGTGTAGAGGTGGCAGGGTAGCCTAGTGGTTAGAGTGTAGAGGCGGCAGGGTAGCCTAGTGGTTAGAGTGTAGAGGTGGCAGGGTAGCCCAGTGGTTAGAGTGTAGAGGTGGCAGGGTAGCCTAGTGGTTAGAGTGTAGAGGTGGCAGGGTAGCCTAGTGGTTAGAGTGTAGAGGTGGCAGGGTAGCCTAGTGGTTAGAGTGTAGAGGTGGCAGGGTAGCCTAGTGGTTAGAGTGTAGAGGTGGCAGGGTAGCCTAGTGGTTAGAGTGTAGAGGTGGCAGGGTAGCCTAGTGGTTAGAGTGTAGAGGTGGCAGGGTAGCCTAGTGGTTAGAGCATTGGACTGGTAATCGGAAGGTTGCAAGTCCGAATCCCTGAGCAGACAAGTTACAAATCTGTCGTTCTGCCCCTAACCAGGCAGTTAACCCACTGTTCCTAGTCTGTTATTGAAGTGACTTGCCTAGTAAAACAAAGGTAAAATGAAAATTAAATTTTCTCTCCTCATGATGTAGATGTGGGGACAGGACAGGTCCATAATATTATCTCTCCTCATGATGTAGCTGTGGGGAAAGTGACAGGACAGGACCATGATATTATCTCTCCTCATGATGTAGCTGTGGGGAAAGTGACAGGACAGGTCCATGATATTATCTCTCCTCATGATGTAGCTGTGGGGAAAGTGACAGGACAGGACCATGATATTATCTCTCCTCATGCTGTGGGGAAAGTGACAGGACAGGTCCATGATATTATCTCTCCTCATGCTGTGGGGAAAGTGACAGGACAGGTCCATGATATTATCTCTCCTCATGATGTAGCTGTGGGGAAAGTGACAGGACAGGACCATGATATTATCTCTCCTCATGATGTAGCTGTGGGGAAAGTGACAGGACAGGTCCATGATATTATCTCTCCTCATGCTGTGGGGAAAGTGACAGGACAGGACCATGATATTATCTCTCCTCATGATGTAGCTGTATGGAAAGTGACAGGACAGGACCATGATATTATCTCTCCTCATGCTGTGGGGAAAGTGACAGGACAGGACCATGAGATTATCTCTCCTCATGATGTAGCTGTAGGGAAAGTGACAGGACAGGTCCATGATATTATCTCTCCTCATGATGTAGCTGTGGGGAAAGTGACAGGACAGGTCCATAATTTTATCTCTCCTCATGATGTAGCTGTGGGGAAAGTGACAGGACAGGTCCATAATTTTATCTCTCCTCATGATGTAGCTCTGGGGAAAGTGACAGGACAGGTCCATAATTTTATCTCTCCTCATGCTGCAGCTGTGGGGAAAGTGATTGTGCAAACCTCCACCCAAGAATAGGATTAGCACTCGAACAGAGGGGACTGACTGCCAGGCAGCCTGCAGGGAAGAGGGGGGGGGCTGTAAATCTTACTGGTTGTGTCCGTGCCTAAGACGGCAGGCTTGGGATGGGTCGGGATGCACTGCCTGGCTGTGTTCATCCTGGTTTTAACTCTGTGGGATCAAACCAGGGAACATGACATCTCACACACCAACCCGAATGTCTAAAACCTTTAGACTTTATAGGAAATCCTTAGGATGTTTTGGGTTTTACAGGACTTTACAAGCTTACCTCATCAGGAGAGTGGGATTCTAAATTTACATTTAATTTAAACTTTAAAAAACTTTAAAAACTTTAAAATGATGTGTTTTGTTGAACTTGTCTCAGATGTTCATTAAACTCTACATTATTATCTGGGCATCATCACAAAAGGAAAAACTGTGGAACTAGTTACACAGAGCTATTTAATAACAAACAACGATTTCAGCTGATATTAGTCGACACACGTTGACATACATGACTACATACATGCATGTTCATTTATACAGTCATTATTACTCACTGAGGATTTCAACTCACAATCTAATTTTATTTATAAAAAAAAACAACATTTGTTACTAGGTTAGTCAATTAATGACGTCCTGGCATGGGGCAAGCTAGTGATGTCCACCTGACAGCACTGTAGAGATCACAATGGTGAGTTAGACATCTCTGACTGAGACAAGAGGTTTCAGTAACGATGGTGAGTTAGACATCTCTGACTGAGTCAAGAGGTTTCAGTGTAACGATGGTGAGTTAGACATCTCTGACTGAGTCAAGAGGTTTCAGTGTAACGATGGTGAGTTAGAAATCTCTGACTGAGACAAGAAGTTTCAGTGTAACGATGGTGAGTTTGACATCTCTGACTGAGACAAGAGGTTTCAGTGTAACGATGGTGAGTTAGACATCTCTGACTGAGTCAAGAGGTTTCAGTAACGATGGTGAGTTTGACATCTCTGACTGAGTCAAGAGGTTTCAGTGTAATGATGGTGAGTTAGACATCTCTGACTGAGACGAGGTTTCAGTGTAACGATGGTGAGTTTGGCATCTCTGATTGAGACAAGAGATTTCAGTGTAACGATGGTGAGTTTGGCATCTCTGACTGAGTCAAGAGGTTTCAGTAACGATGGTGAGTTAGACATCTCTGACTGAGACAAGAGATTTCAGTGTAACGATGGTGAGTTAGACATCTCTGACAGTCAAGAGGTTTCAGTAACGATGGTGAGTTAGAAATCTCTGACTGAGACAAGAAGTTTCAGTGTAACGATGGTGAGTTTGACATCTCTGACTGAGACAAGAGGTTTCAGTGTAACGATGGTGAGTTAGACATCTCTGACTGAGTCAAGAGGTTTCAGTGTAACGATGGTGAGTTAGACATCTCTGACTGAGTCAAGAGGTTTCAGTGTAACGATGGTGAGTTAGACATCTCTGACTGAGACAAGAGGTTTCAGTGTAACGATGGTGAGTTAGACATCTCTGACTGAGTCAAGATGTTTCAGTGTAACGATGGTGAGTTAGACATCTCTGACTGAGTCAAGAGGTTTCAGTGTAACGATGGTGAGTTAGACATCTCTGACTGAGTCAAGAGGTTTCAGTGTAACGATGGTGAGTTAGACATCTCTGACTGAGACAAGAGGTTTCAGTGTAACGATGGTGAGTTAGACATCTCTGACTGAGACAAGAGATTTCAGTGTAACGATGGTGAGTTAGACATCTCTGACTGAGACAAGAGGTTTCAGTGTAACGATGGTGAGTTAGACATCTCTGACTGAGACAAGAGATTTCAGTGTAACGATGGTGAGTTAGACATCTCTGACTGAGTCAAGAGGTTTCAGTAACGATGGTGAGTTTGACATCTCTGACTGAGTCAAGAGGTTTCAGTGTAACGATGGTGAGTTAGACATCTCTGACTGAGACGAGGTTTCAGTGTAACGATGGTGAGTTTGGCATCTCTGATTGAGACAAGAGATTTCAGTGTAACGATGGTGAGTTTGGCATCTCTGACTGAGTCAAGAGGTTTCAGTAACGATGGTGAGTTAGACATCTCTGACTGAGACAAGAGATTTCAGTGTAACGATGGTGAGTTAGACATCTCTGACAGTCAAGAGGTTTCAGTAACGATGGTGAGTTAGAAATCTCTGACTGAGACAAGAAGTTTCAGTGTAACGATGGTGAGTTTGACATCTCTGACTGAGACAAGAGGTTTCAGTGTAACGATGGTGAGTTTGACATCTCTGACTGAGACAAGAGGTTTCAGTGTATCGATGGTGAGTTAGACATCTCTGACTGAGACAAGAGGTTTCAGTGTAACGATGGTGAGTTTGGCATCTCTGATTGAGACAAGAGATTTCAGTGTAACGATGGTGAGTTTGGCATCTCTGACTGAGTCAAGAGGTTTCAGTAACGATGGTGAGTTTGACTTCTCTGACTGAGTCAAGAGGTTTCAGTGTAACGATGGTGAGTTAGACATCTCTGACTGAGTCAAGAGGTTTCAGTGTAACGATGGTGAGTTTGGCATCTCTGACTGAGACAAGAGGTTTCAGTGTAACGATGGTGAGTTAGACATCTCTGACTGAGTCAAGAGGTTTCAGTGTAACGATGGTGAGTTAGACATCTCTGACTGAGACAAGAGGTTTCAGTGTAACGATGGTGAGTTAGACATCTCTGACTGAGTCAAGAGGTTTCAGTGTAACGATGGTGAGTTAGACATCTCTGACTGAGACAAGAGGTTTCAGTGTAACGATGGTGAGTTAGACATCTCTGACTGAGACAAGAGGTTTCAGTGTAACGATGGTGAGTTAGACATCTCTGACTGAGTCAAGAGGTTTCAGTGTAACGATGGTGAGTTAGACATCTCTGACTGAGTCAAGAGGTTTCAGTGTAACGATGGTGAGTTAGACATCTCTGACTGAGACAAGAGGTTCCAGTGTAACGATGGTGAGTTAGACATCTCTGACTGAGTCAAGAGGTTTCAGTGTAACGATGGTGAGTTAGACATCTCTGACTGAGACAAGAGGTTTCAGTGTAACGATGGTGAGTTAGACATCTCTGACTGAGACAAGAGATTTCAGTGTAACGATGGTGAGTTAGACATCTCTGACTGAGACAAGAAGTTTCAGTGTAACGATGGTGAGTTAGACATCTCTGACTGAGTCAAGAAGTTTCAGTGTAACGATGGCGAGTTAGACATCTCTGACTGAGTCAAGAGGTTTCACTGTAACAATGGTGAGTTAGACATCTCTGACTGAGTCAAGAGGTTTCAGTGTAACAATGGTGAGTTAGACATCTCTGACTGAGTCAAGAGGTTTCACTGTAACAATGGTGAGTTAGACATGTCTGACTGAGTCAAGAGGTTTCAGTGTAACGCTGGTGAGTTAGACATCTCTGACTGAGTCAAGAGGTTTCAGTGTAACGATGGTGAGTTTGACATCTCTGACTGAGTCAAGAGGTTTCACTGTAACAATGGTGAGTTAGACATCTCTGACTGAGACAAGAGGTTTCAGTGTAACGATGGTGAGTTTGACATCTCTGACTGAGACAAGAGGTTTCACTGTAACAATGGTGAGTTAGACATCTCTGACTGAGTCAAGAGGTTTCAGTGTAACGATGGTGAGTTAAGACATCTCTGACTGAGTCAAGAGGTTTCAGTGTAACGATGGTGAGTTTGACATCTCTGACTGAGTCAAGAGGTTTCACTGTAACAATGGTGAGTTAGACATCTCTGACTGAGTCAAGAGGTTTCAGTGTAACAATGGTGAGTTAGACATCTCTGACTGAGTCAAGAGGTTTCACTGTAACAATGGTGAGTTAGACATGTCTGACTGAGTCAAGAGGTTTCAGTGTAACGCTGGTGAGTTAGACATCTCTGACTGAGTCAAGAGGTTTCAGTGTAACGATGGTGAGTTTGACATCTCTGACTGAGTCAAGAGGTTTCACTGTAACAATGGTGAGTTAGACATCTCTGACTGAGTCAAGAGGTTTCACTGTAACAATGGTGAGTTAGACATCTCTGACTGAGTCAAGAGGTTTCACTGTAACAATGGTGAGTTAGACATCTCTGACTGAGACAAGAGGTTTCAGTGTAACGCTTGGTACTTACACATACATTCAGACCCCTTGACTTTTCCCACATTTTGCTACAAGAATTGAAATTGAGCTCAGGTTGCATCCTGTTTCCATTGATCATCCTTGAGATGTTTCTACAACTTGATTGGAGGCCACCTGTGGTAAATTCAATTGATTGGACGTGATTTGGAAAGGCACACACCTGTCTATATAAGGTCCCACAGTTGCCAGTGCATTTCAGAGCAAAAACCAAGCAATGAGGTCGAAGGAATTGTTAGTAGAGCTCCAAGACAGGATTGTGTCGAGGCACAGATCCGGGGAAGGGTACCACAACATGTCTGTATCATTGAAGGTCCCCACGAACACAATGGCCTCCATCATTCTTAAATGAGAAACTTCCTAGAGCTGGCTGCCTGGCCAAACTGAGCAATCGGGGGAGAAGGGCCTTGGTCAGGGAGGTGACCAAGGACCCACTGATCACTCTGACAGAGCTCTAGAGTTCGTCTGTGGAGATGAGAGAACCTTCCAGAAGGACAACCATCTCTGCAGCACAACACAAACATATTTCAAAAGGTGCGTACAATCCAGAGACATACCACCAATCAAGCCACTCCTCAGTAAAAGGAAAATGACAGCCCACTTGGAGTTTGCCAAAATGCACCTAAAAGACTCTCACCCCATGGAAAAACAAGATTCTCTGGTCTGATGAAACAAAGGTTGAACTTTTTAGAGACATTGGTTAGGTACTGAAAGAACAATCCAGACGTGTAAACATATGCATATGGTTTCTCTCATGTCGAATGGGGAAAATGCACACAGTTCTCCAGTGCAATAGCCGGGCAGGCGAATGGTTTCTCCCAGTGCGCAAAAAAAACTCTCAAAGTTCAGAAAATGTAAGTGCATCATCCTCAGTGTAAAATAATATGTAAGAGTCGAGGGAGGACAATAGCAGCAATAGCGACAGCAGCATGTTCATTTTGTAAGCCTATGAATCAACGTGAAAAATTATTTAAAACATTGTAAAAAGCCTATCTATAGGCCTGTTACGCACTAATCCCAAATAGACCAAAGATACAATAAAATAACAAAGACCAACTAATAAAAAATCTAAAAGCAACAAGTTCCGGAGATTAAAAAAAGTCCACAGGCTAAAGATTCAGATCAGAGACTGAGGTGTGTGTGTGTGCATGTAAGTGTATGTTGGAAAGGTGAGCGAAGTTCAGGAGAAGGGGGGCAAGTGGCAGGGGGTACCTGTACAAGACAGGGGACAATAGCCTAGGTACAGCATCACAGCCGCTTGGTAGAGGCTTGTGTCGGGAGGCTGGGTAGGAGACGAGGCTTTCGACAAGACAGGCACGTGGTGGAGGAGTTTTCAGCAATGGCACAGGTGGGTTCACGGCATACTGATCTTGCTATGCCAACATGTCTATGTCAATAGCCTGGTTTCACCTGTGTTGCTACACTTTGCACTTCAGAGTAAATCTCAGCTCAGTGAAAAATACACTAAAATAACTATAGCTATATAGAAAACTCCCAAAGTACTGAAATTAGTAATGGTGGCATAGCAGGAAGATTAGAATGACGGTTTTTATTTTTTATTTTGTCTTTACTTAACCAGGTAGGCCAGTTGAGAACACCTTTATTTAACCAGGTAGGCCAGTTGAGAACACCTTTATTTAACCAGGTAGGCCAGTTGAGAACACCTTTATTTAACCAGGTAGGCCAGTTGAGAACACCTTTATTTAACCAGGTAGGCCAGTTGAGAACACCTTTATTTAACCAGGTAGGCCAGTTGAGAACACCTTTATTTAACCAGGTAGGCCAGTTGAGAACACCTTTATTTAACCAGGTAGGCCAGTTGAGAACACCTTTATTTAACCAGGTAGGCCAGTTGAGAACACCTTTATTTAACCAGGTAGGCCAGTTGAGAACAAGTTCTCATTTACAACTGTGACATTGGTGTTTGTCCAACCATGAGACATTTGCGGTGGAAGGTAGCAGAGCTACAGCGGTGTTTGTCCAACCATGAGACATCTGCGGTGGAAGGTGGCAGAGCTACAGCGGTGTTTGTCCAACCATGAGACATCTGCGGTGGAAGGTGGCAGAGCTACAGCGGTGTTTGTCCAACCATGAGAGATCTGCGGTGGAAGGTGGCAGAGCTACAGTGGTGTTTGTCCAACCATGAGACATCTGCGGTGGAAGGTGGCAGAGCTAGAGCGGTGTTTGTCCAACCATGAGACATCTGCGGTGGAAGGTAGTAGAGCTACAACGGTGTTTGTCCAACCATGAGACATCTGCGGTGGAAGGTGGCAGAGCTACAGCGGTGTTTGTCCAACCATGAGACATCTGCGGTGGAAGGTAGTAGAGCTACAGCGGTGTTTGTCCAACCATGAGCCATCTGCGGTGGAAATAAGTCTCATGATACCGGTAGCGCTGATGTCCAAACGTCTATCTGTGAAGTCCGAACCATTTGAGCTTCAAAACCAATATGATCCCACTGTGGAAAGGGGAGACTCTACAACCCCCACCAGTGTCACGGGACTTGTCAGAAGGTAACCCATACAAATGGAACCCATTCAAATTAATATAAGTATGGAGGTAGTTTATTATTAACAAAAATATTAGGTTAAATATTTGTCCCCCAAAAAATCCAAACGTTTCATATATTTCCTAGATATAGATATAGATCTAGATATAGATATTGATATAGATCTAAATAAAGATATTTATATAGATCTAGATAAAGATATTGATATAGATATAGATAAAGCATTGATATAGATCTAGATAAAGATATTGATATAGATATTGATTAGATATAGATCTAGATAAAGATATTGATATAGAAATAAAGATAAAGATATTGATATAGATATAGATAAAGCATTGATATAGATCTAGATAAAGATATTGATATTGATATATATATATAGATAAAGATATTGATATATATATAGATAAAGATATTGATATATATATATATAGATAAAGATATTGATATAGATCTAGATAAAGATATTGATATAGATATAGATAAAGATATTGATATTGATATAGATATTGATTAGATATAGATCTAGATAAAGATATTGATATATATATATAGATAAAGATATTGATATAGATCTAGATCTAGATAAAGATATTGATATAGATATAGTTGAAGGGACTATCATGTTGCTTACAGTGTGCCTGGCTGTGCCTGTGTCCATACTGCCTGGCTGAAGGCTGCTCTGTCTGGGATAGAGAGCGTAGGAGTGTTGGCCAGCAGAGATGTTTCTCTCTCTCGTTAACCCCAACTCCCTGCCAGAAGACCACCGCCCGCAGACCAGAAATGGGTTGGCCATAGACACAAGGGCTGCCACAGATGCACTGCTTGGCTTTGTGTATGTCCACACTGATTGGCTAGGTACATGCAGGCTGGCTGGCTGGTTGGCTGGCTAGAGGAAGCATTGCACTGCAATGTAGAGCGTGGGTGTGTTGGGCTTCAGAGATGTTTCTCTCTCGTTAACCCCAGGTCCTTTCCAGACCACCGCAGTCTTGACCAACGAGGAGGACACACACACTGCCTCCACAGTCACAACAGGAGGTAGCATCCCAGTGATGAGAGTGATGAGTGTTTTGTATTCCTGGGCCATGCTGCTGCTAGAGCAGTCTTGAGGACGACATTACCCTACATCAACCACCCTGTAAACACACGGTTAATGGAGGACATTACTCTACATCAACCACCCTGTAAACACAGGACATTACCCTACATCAACCACCCTGTAAACACACTGTTAATGGAGGACATTACCCTACATCAACCACCCTGTAAACACAGGACATTACCCTACATCAACCACCCTGTAAACACACTGTTAATGGAGGACATTACCCTACAATAACCACCCTGTAAACACAGGACATTACCCTACATCAAACACCCTGTAAACACAGGACATGACCCTACATCGACCACCCTGTAAACACAGGACATTACCCTACATCGACCACCCTGTAAACACAGGACATTACCCTACATCAACCACCCTGTTTACACAGGACATTACCCTACATCAACCACCCTGTAAACACAGTACATTACCCTACATCGACCACCCTGTAAACACACGGTTAATGGAGGACATTACTCTACATCAACCACCCTGTAAACACAGGACATTACCCTACATCAACCACCCTGTAAACACAGGACATTACCCTACATCAACCACCCTGTAAACACAGGACATTACCCTACATCAACCACCCTGTAAACACATGACATTACCCTACATCAACCACCCTGTAAACACAGGACATTACCCTACAACAACCACCCTGTAAACACAGGACATTACCCTACAACAACCACCCTGTAAACACAGGACATTACCCTACATCAACCACCCTGTTAACATAATGGTAATGGAGAACATTACTCTACATCAACCACCCTGTAAACACAGGACATTACCCTACAACAACCACCCTGTAAACACAGGACATTACCCTACAACAACCACCCTGTAAACACAGGACATTACCCTACATCAACCACCCTGTTAACATAATGGTAATGGAGAACATTACCCTACATCAACCACCCTGTAAACACAGGGCATTACCCTACATTAACCACTCTGTATATTAATATATTTCAAATCAAATCAAATCAAATTTTATTTGTCACATACACATGGTTAGCAGATGTTAATGCGAGTGTAGCGAAATGCTTGTGCTTCTAGTTCCGACAATGCAGTAATAACCAACAAGTAATCTAACTAACAATTCCTAAACTACTGTCTTATACACAGTGTAAGGGGATAAAGAATATGTACATAAAGATATATGAATGAGTGATGGAACAGAGCAGCATAGGCAAGATACAGTAGATGGTATCGAGTACAGTATATACATATGAGATGAGTATGTAAACAAAGTGGCATAGTTAAAGTGGCTAGTGATACATGTATTACATAAGGATGCAGTAGATGATATAGAGTACAGTATATACGTATGCATATGAGATGAATAATGTAGGGTAAGTAACATTATATAAGGAAGCATTGTTTAAAGTGGCTAGTAATATATTTACATCATTTCCCATCAATTCACATTATTAAAGTGGCTGGAGTTGAGTCAGTGTCAGTGTGTTGGCAGCAGCCACTCAATGTTAGTGGTGGCTGTTTAACAGTCTGATGGCGTTGAGATAGAAGCTGTTTTTCAGTCTCTCGGTCCCAGCTTTGATGCACCTGTACTGACCTCGCCTTCTGGATGATAGCGGGGTGAACAGGCAGTGGCTCGGGTGGTTGATGTCCTTGATGATCTTTATGGCCTTCCTGTAACATCGGGTGGTGTAGGTGTCCTGGAGGGCAGGTAGTTTGCCCCCGGTGATGCGTTGTGCAGACCTCACTACCCTCTGGAGAGCCTTACGGTTGAGGGCGGAGCAGATGCCGTACCAGGCGGTGATACAGCCCGCCAGGATGCTCTCGATTGTGCATCTGTAGAAGTTTGTGAGTGCTTTTGGTGACAAGCCGAATTTATTCAGCCTCCTGAGGTTGAAGAGGCGCTGCTGCGCCTTCTTCACGATGCTGTCTGTGTGAGTGGACCTATTCAGTTTGTCTGTGATGTGTATGCCGAGGAACTTAAAACTTGCTACTCTCTCCTCTACTGTTCCATCGATGTGGATAGGGGGGGTGTTCCCTCTGCTGTTTCCTGAAGTCCACAATCATCTCCTTAGTTTTGTTGACATTGAGTGTGAGGTTATTTTCCTGACACCACACTCTGAGGGCCCTAACCTCCTCCCTGTAGGGCGTCTCGTCGTTGTTGGTAATCAAGCCTACCACTGTTGTGTCGTCCGCAAACTTGATGATTGAGTTGGAGGCGTGCGTGGCCACGCAATCGTGGGTGAACAGGGAGTACAGGAGAGGGCTCAGAACGCACCCTTGTGGGGCCCCAGTGTTGAGGATCAGCAGGGAGGAGATGATGTTTACCTACCCTCACCACCTGGGGGCGGCCCGTCAGGAAGTTCAGTACCCAGTTGCACAGGGCGGGGTCGAGTGATATGGTGATATGGTCCTTGACTAGTCTCTCAAAGCACTTCATGATGACGGAAGTGAGTGCTACGGGGCGGTAGTCGTTTAGCTCAGTTACCTTAGCTTTCTTGGGAACAGGAACAATGGTGGCCCTCTTGAAGCATGTGGGAACAGCAGACTGGTATAGGGATTGATTGAATATGTCCGTAAACACACCAGCCAGCTGGTCTGCGCATGCTCTGAGGGCGCGGCTGGGGATGCCGTCTGGGCCTGCAGCCTTGCGAGGGTTAACACGTTTAAATGTTTTACTCACCTCGGCTGCAGTGAAGGAGAGACCGCATGTTTCCGTTGCAGGCCGTGTCAGTGGCACTGTATTGTCCTCAAAGCGGGCAAAGAAGTTATTTAGTCTGCCTGGGAGCAAGACATCCTGGTCCGTGACTGGGCTGGATTTCTTCCTGTAGTCCGTGATTGACTGTAGACCCTGCCACATGCCTCTTGTGTCTGAGCCGTTGAATTGAGATTCTACTTTGTCTCTGTACTGACGCTTAGCTTGTTTGATAGCCTTGAGGAGGGAATAGCTGCACTGTTTGTACTCGGTCATGTTACCAGACACCTTGCCCTGATTAAAAGCAGTGGTTCGCGCTTTCAGTTTCACGCGAATGCTGCCATCAATCCACGGTTTCTGGTTAGGGAATGTTTTAATCGTTGCTATGGGAACGACATCTTCAACGCACGTTCTAATGAACTCGCACACCGAATCAGCGTATTTGTCAATGTTGTTGTCTGACGCAATACGAAACATGTCCCAGTCCACGTGATGGAAGCAGTCTTGGAGTGTGGAGTCAGCTCGGTCGGACCAGCGTTGGACAGACCTCAGCGTGGGAGCTTCTTGTTTTAGTTTCTGTCTGTAGGCAGGGATCAGCAAAATGGAGTCGTGGTCAGCTTTTCCGAAAGGAGGGCAGGGCAGGGCCTTATATGCGTCGCGGAAGTTAGAATAACAATGATCCAATACAGTGTGTATATTAACATATTTATATCCAATACATACGGTACTGCAATCAATGATTTAAGCAAGACACGTTCTTAGCATGTCTCACATCAATTCAGCCATTCCTAGTAGGACGCACGGACGCATGTGCACGGACACACACAAACACAGACACTTGGTGTGTGTTGTCCTGATCGTGTCACTCAGACAGGCTATTCCGCGTGGGGTTTTTCCAGTTCATATTAAGTGTGTTTTCTGGGAAATAAAACAACTTTGCTAAGTCTAAAAAATACCATTTACAAAAACTCTCTTAAACTCTCTCTAATACCTTTAATGTTGACGTGTGCAATAAGCTCTCCATTTCAGTCACACCACTTCACTACTACTATGCCTTTTCTCTCTCTGTCTCTCTCTGTCTATCTCTCTCTCTCTGTCTCTGTCTCTCTCTGTCTCTATGTCTCTCTCTGTCTGTCTCTCTCTGTCTCTCTCTCTCTCTCTGTCTCTCTCTCTCAGTCTCTCTCTCTCTCTCTCTCTCTGTCTCTAGCTCTCTCTCTTTCTCTCTCTCTTGCTCTCTCTGCTCCATCTCTCAGTCTCTCTCTCTCTCTCTCTCTGTCTTTGTCTCTCTCTTTGCTACCTCTCTCCCTGTCTCTCAAATCACCCAATTCCTCCCCTTCCTCCGCCCCCCCCACACTCCTCTCATCCCTCCTCCTCCTCCTAATATAATAATATAATAATATAATAAATAATAATAATATATCCCATTTAGCAGACGCTTTTGTCCAAAGCGACTTACAAGTCGGCTGGGGCCACTACTTTTGCATATGGGTGGTCCCAGCGGGAATCGAACCCACGACGCTTGGCGTTGCAAGCGCCATGCTCTACCGACTGAGCCGTCCCGTTCATGTGAATGGATTATGGGAGTATATGATTGTGTAATAAACATCAAAAACCATTCTTATTCAGACTACTTGGTTCCAAATGGAACCATATTCCCTATATAGTGCACTACTTTTAGACCAGGACCCATAGGGCATCGTTCTAAAGTAGTATACTGTGTAGGGAATAGGGTGCCAGTAATGTACTATATAGAGAATAGGGTGCCAGTAATGCCCTATATATATATATGGAATAGGGTGCCAGTTGTCTACTATATAGGGAATAGGGTGCCAGTAGTGCACTATATAGGGAATAGGGTGCCAGTAATGCCCTATATATGGAATAGGGTGCCAGTTGTCTACTATATAGGGAATAGGGTGCCAGTAGTGCACTATATAGGGAATAGGGTGCCAGTAATGCCCTATATATGGAATAGGGTGCCAGTTGTCTACTATATAGGGAATAGGGTGCCAGTTGTCTACTATATAGGGAATAGGGTGCCAGTAGTGCACTATGTAGGGAATAGGGTGCCAGTAATGCCCTATATATGGAATAGGGTGCCAGTTGTCTACTATATAGGGAATAGGGTGCCAGTAATGCCCTATATATGGAATAGGGTGCCAGTTGTCTACTATATAGGGAATAGGGTGCCAGTAATGCCCTATATATGGAATAGGGTGCCAGTTGTCTACTATATAGGGAATAGGGTGCCAGTAGTGCTCTACGTAGGCAATAGGGTGCCAGTTGGAACACATATGTTAAGTAGCTTGTACACAAAGGTGAAGGCCATTCTCAGAGGATGACAACAACACCAACACAGCAACGTTAAAACCCGTAGAGATTAAAACATTCATAGGAATTCTATATGTAATTCCACAATTAAACAGTCCACCCACTCTAACACTGAAGCTACACACAAATTAATACCCCCACACACAGGCAGTCCACCCACTCTAACACTGAAGCTACACACAAATTAATACCCCCACACACAGGCACAACACACACACACACACACACACACACAGGCACAATACAATGTGGAGGCACTGGCACTACGCAGCACAGATCATATTAGCATGACAATGATCCGTTTTCCGATGTGGAATGTTGTGCAGACTGTTCGTTGATGGTTACATAACGCCGTGTGTGTGTGTGTGTGTGTGTGTGTGTGTGTGTACAAGAGCATGCTGGGTAGTCTCTCTGTGTTTGTCTTTCTGTGCTCAAGCAGGATCCACGAGTCCCCAAACATCCTGACAACACACACACACACACACACACACACACACACACACACACACACACACACACACACACACACACACACACAACAAGCCAATCTGTTGTGTCTCATCTCTACTGTCGACCAGTGCTGAGCTCCATCCTTTCTCTCCTTCTCATGCTCCTCATTCACACACAGGTCTCTCTCTCACACCCCGACGGACTCTCTCTCTCACACCCCGACGCGCTCTCTCTCTCTCTCACATCCCCAACGCGCTCTCTCTCTCTCACACCCAGATGCGCTCTCTCTCTCACACCCAGAGGCGCTCACTCTCTCTCACACCCCGACACGCTCTCTCTCTCACACCCAGAGGCGCTCACTCTCTCTCACACACCGACGCGCTCTCTCTCTCACACACCGACGCGCTCTCTCTCTCTCACACACCGACAAGCTCTCTCTCTCACACCCAGAGGCGCTCACTCTCTCTCACACACCGACGCGCTCACTCTCTCTTACACACCGACGCGCTCTCTCTCTCACACCCTGACGCGCTCTCTCGCTTTCACACCCAGATGTGCTCTCTCTCTTTCCCACTCTCTCCTCTCACACCCCGACGCGCTCTCTCTCCTCTCACACCCGACACTCTCTCTTTCTCTCTCTCTTCTCTCACTCCCTGACACTCTCTCTTTCTCTCTCTTCTCACACCCTGACTCTCTCTCTCTCCTCTCTCACGTTCTGATGCTCTCTCTTCCTCTCTCTCTCTTTCACTCCCTGACACTCTCTCTCTCCCTCTCTCACTCCCTGACTCTCTCTCTCTCTCTCTCTCTCACTCCCTGACACTCTCTCTCTCTCTCTCTCTCTCTCTCTCTTCTCCGACTCACTGACACTCTCTCTCCCACTCATTCTCTCTCTACTCTCAATTCAATTCAATTCTATGTAAGGGCTTTGTTGGCATGGGGATACATATGTTATCATTGCCAAAGCAAGCGAAATTAATATTAAACAAAATTGAAATAAACAATCAAAAGTGAAGAGTAAATATTACACCCACAAAAGTTCCTAAAGAATAAAGACGTTTCAAATATCATATTATGTGCAAATAGTTAAAGTACAAAAGGGAAAATAAATAAACAAAAACATGCGTTGTGTTTAGAATGGTGTTTGTTCTTCACTTCCCTTTTCTTGTGGCAACAAGTCACAAATGTTTCTGCTGTGATGCACAGTGTGGTATTTCACCCAATAGATACGGGAGTTTATCAAAATTGGGTTTGTTTTATTTGAATGCTGAGGGAAATATGTGTCTCTAATATGGTCATACATTTGGCAGGAGGTTAGGAAGTGCAGCTCAGTTTCCACCTCATTTTGTGGGCAGTGAGCACATAGCCTGTCTTCTCTTGAGAGCCATGTCTGCCTACGGCAGCCTTTCTCAATAGCAAGGCTATGCTCACTGAGTCTGTACATAGTCAAAGCTTTCCTTAAGTTTGGGTCAGTCACAGTGGCCAGGTATTCTGCCACTGTGTACTCTCTGTTTAGAGCCAAATAGCATTCTAGTTTGCTCTGTTTTTTTTGTAAATTCTTTCCAATGTGTCAAGTGATTATCTTTTTGTTTTCTCATGATTTGGTTGTGTCTAATTGTGCTGCTGTCCTGGGGCTCTGTAGGGTGTGTTTGTGTTTGTGAACAGAGCCCCAGGACCAGCTTGCTTAGGGGACTCTTCTCCAGGTTCATCTCTCTGTAGGTGATGGCTTTGTTATTGAAGGTTTGGAGTCGCTTCCTTTTAGGTGGTTGTAGATAATTAGTGGGTATCGGCCTAATTCTGCTCTGCAGGCATTATTTGGTGTTTTATGTTGTACACAGAGGATATTTTGCATGCAGAGTCTCAATTTGGTCCCATTTTGTGAATTGTTGGTTGGTGAGCGGACCCCAGACCTCACAACCATAAAGGGCAGTGGGTTCAGTAACTGATTCAAGTATTTTTAGCCAGATCCTAATTGGTATGTCGAATTTTATTTTCCTTTTAATGGCACAGAAGGCACTTCTTGCTTTGTCTCTCAGATCGTTCACAGCTTTGTGGAAGTTACCTATGGTGCTGATGTTTAGGCCAAGGTATATATATATTTTTTTGTGTGCTCTAGGGAAACGGTGTCGAGATGAAATTTGTATTTCTGGTCCTGGCAACTGGACCTGTTTTGGAACACCATTATTTTGGTCTTACTGAGATTTACTGTCAGGGCCCAGGTCTGACAGAATCTGTGCAGAAGATGGCAGGAGGTTAGGACAGCGGAGTCAATCACCACCTTCCGGAGACACCTGAAACCCCACCTCTTTAAGGAATACCTAGGATAGGATAAAGTAATCCTTCTCACCCCCCCCCCTTAAATGATTTAGATGCACTATTGTAAAGTGGCTGTTCCACTGGATGTCATAAGGTGAATTCACCAATTTGTAAGTCGCTCTGGATAAGAGCGTCTGCCAAATGACTTAAATGTAATGTAAATGTAAGATCTAGGTGCTGCTGTAGGCCCTCCTTGGTTGGTGACAGAAGCACGAGATCATCAGCAAACAGTCGACATTTGACTTCTGATTCTAGTAGGGCCGGGTACTGCAGACTGTTCTAGTGCCCTCGCCAATTTGTTGATATATATGTTGAAGAGAGTGGGGCTTAAGCTGCATCCCTGTCTCACTCCCCGGCCCTGTGGAAAGAAATGTGTGTGTGTTCATTTGCCAATTTTAAACACACACTTGTTGTTTGTATACATAGATTTTATAACGTCGTATGTTTTTCCCCCTACACCACTTTCCATCAAGTTGATTAGCAGACCCTCATGCCAAATTGAGACAAACGCTTTTTTGAAATTAACAAAGCATGAGAAGCATTTGCCTTTGTTTTGGTTTGTTTGTTTGTCAATTAGGCTGTGCAGGGGGAATACGTGGTCTGTCGTAAGGTAATTTGGTAAAAAGCTAATTTGACATTTGCTCAGTACATTGTTTTCACTCAGGAATTGTACAAGTCTGCTGTTAATGATAATGCAGAGAATTTTCCCAAGGTTACTGTTGACGCATATTCCATGGTAGTTATTGGGGTCAAATTTGTCTCCACTTTTGTGGATTGGGGTGATCAGTCCTTGGTTCCAAATATTGGGGAAGATGCCAGAGCTGAGGATGATGTTAAAGAGTTTAAGTGTAGCCAGTTGGAATTTGTGGTCTGTATATTTGATAATTTCACGTAGGATATAATAAAATAAAAAAAATAGCGAAGCTGAGAGTCACTGAAACCTTTTGTCCAGGACGTTTTCTAAAAGGGATTAAATTCGTTCTTGGTTGATTGTTTTCTGGTAGATTTCTGCAATACTTTCCATTTCTATGCAGTATGTTTGGCTTTGGCCACATGATTATTGCTTTGTTCAAATGGACAGGTTTCTCAATTTCTTTCTTAGATTTTTGCATTCTTCATCAAACCATTTGTCATTGTTGTTAATTTTCTTCGGTTTTCTATTTGAGATTTTTAGGTTTGATAGGGAAGCTGAGAGGTCAAATATACTGTTAACATTTTCTACTGCCAAGTTTACACCTTCACTATTACAGTGGAACGTTTTACCCAGGAAATTGTCTAAAAGGGAGCGGCAGGAGTTTTGACACGTTTTTGTTGTTTGTTTTGTAGTAGTTGTGTCTTGTGGGACATATTAGTGACAAACACCTCCAGGTTGTCATAGTTGTGCCTAGGGGGGCATACGGGGAAGGGAATGCTGTCACCTCCAGGCAGGTGTTTGTCCCGCTGTGTGCGGAGAGTGTCAGGTTCTTGTCCAGTTCTGGCATTTAGGTCACTACAGACTAGCACATGGGTCAGGAAATTATTGACCTCTCCTTCTAGGATGGAGAAGCTGTCTTCATTGAAGTATGGGGATTCTAGTGGGGGGATATAGGTAGCACACAGGAGGACATAATTCTCTGTTGAGATTAGTTCTTTTTTAATTTCTAGCCAGATGTAAAATGTTCCTGTTTTGATTAATTTAATGGAGTGAGTTAGGTCTGCTCTATAACAGATTAGCATACCCCCTGAGTCTCTTCCCTGTTTCACACCTGGTAGTTCGGTGGATGGGACGACCAGCTCTCTGTAACCTAGAGGGCAACCAGTGGTTCCATCTCCACTAAACCATGTTTCTTGTAGAATGTCAATGTTTTTATTTCTGATTATTTAGTGAAGTCCAGGTTCCTGCTCTTTAGTCCAAAGGCAGATGACCTCAGTCCTTGTATATTCCTGGATGAGATAGTAAAAGCTTTGTCTTCTCTCTCTCTCAATCTATCATGGACAAGAATTTCGCTACACTCGCATTAACATCTGCTAACCATGTGTATGGGACAAATAAAATTTGATTTGATTTTTATGGTCAAAACATAGACTCAATGGAAACTGAAACAGGAAGAGGTCGTTCTGAAACGGGAAGAGGTCGTTCTGAAATGGGAAGAAGTCGTTCTGAAATGGGAAGAGGTCGTTCTGAAACGGGAAGAGGTCGTTCTGAAACGGGAAGAGGTCGTTCTGAAACGGGAAGAGGTCGTTCTGAAACAGGAAGAGGTCGTTCTGAAACGGGAAGAGGTCGTTCTGAAACGGGAAGAGGTCGTTCTGAAACGGGAAGAGGTCGTTCTGAAATGGGAAGAGGTCGTTCTGAAATGGGAAGAGGTCGTTCTGAAACGGGAAGAGGTCGTTCTGAAACGGGAAGAGGTCGTTCTGAAATGGGAAGAGGTAGTTCTGAAACGGGAAAAGGTCGTTCTGAAACGGGAAAAGGTCGTTCTGAAACGGGAAGAGGTCGTTCTGAAACGGGAAGAGGTCGTTCTGAAATGGGAAGAGGTAGTTCTGAAACGGGAAAAGGTCGTTCTGAAACGGGAAAAGGTCGTTCTGAAACGGGAAGAGGTCGTTCTGAAACGGGAAGAGGTCGTTCTGAAACGGGAAGAAGTCGTTCTGAAACGGGAAGAGGTCGTTCTGAAATGGGAAGAGGTCGTTCTGAAACGGGAAGAGGTCGTTCTGAAACGGGAAGAGGTTGTTCTGAAACGGGAAGAGGTCGTTCTGAAACGGGAAGAGGTAGTTTCATGATAAGGCATTGCTCTGCTGTCTTGATATCTCAGTCAACCAGACAGGTCGGAGACTAGGGAAAGAGGGATACCTAGTCAGTTGTACAACTGAATGCCTTCAACTGAAATGTGTCTTCCGCATTTAACCCAACCCCTCTGATCCAGCAACATTTCCTTTACTGTCCCAACGCTTTAACAACTAGACTACCTGCCGCCTCTACACTCTAACCTCTAGGCTACCTTTCACCTCTACACTCTAACCACTAGGCTACCTGCCGCCTCTACACTCTAACCACTAGGCTACCTGCCACCTCTACACTCTAACCACTAGGCTATCTGCCGCCTCTACACTCAAACCACTAGGCAACCTGCCGCCTCTTCACTCTAACCAGTAGGCTACCTGCCTCCTCTACACTCTAACCACTAGGCTACCTGCCTCCTCTACACTCTAACCGCTAGGCTACCTGCCGTCTCTACACTCTAACCGCTAGGCTACCTGCCGCCTCTACACTCTAACCGCTAGGCTACCTGCCTCCTCTACACTCTAACCGCTAGGCTACCTGCCTCCTCAACACTCTAACCACTAGGCTACCTGCCTCCTCTACACTCTAACCGCTAGGCTACCTGCCGCCTCTACACTCTAACCACTAGGATACCTGCCTCCTCTACACTCTAACCACTAGGCTACCTGCCGCCTCTACACTCTAACCGCTAGGCTACACTACTGTCCAGTTGTGTGGTCAGGTGCGTCAGAGAAGGACTAAGGCATATCGCAGTTGGTCGAGAACAGAGCAACATGCACTGCACTTAGATGTACAACACGAAGGGACAATGTCAATGACATGCAGGTCAATCGCTCCTGGCTTAAAATAGAGAATAGATCGACTGCATCAATATTGGACTTTGTGCGTTATTACTACATCTATACCCTCAGTCCTGTTATTACTACATCTATACCTTCAGTCCTGTTATTACTACATCTATACCCTCAGTCCTGCTAATACTACATCTATACCCTCAGTCCTGTTATTACTACATCTATACCCCCAGTCCTGTTATTACTACATCTATACCCTCAGTCCTGTTATTACTACATCTATACCCTCAGTCCTGTAATTACTACATCTATACCCTCAGTCCTGTTATTACTACCTCTATACCCTCAGTCCTGTTATTACTACATCTATACCCTCAGTCCTGATATTACTACATCTATACCCTCAGTCCTGTTATTACTACATCTATACCCTCAGTCCTGTTATTACTAAATCTATACCCTCAGTCCTGTTATTACTACCTCTATACCCTCAGTCCTGTTATTACTACATCTATACCCTCAGTCCTGTTATTACTACATCTATACCCTCAGTCCTGTTATTACTACCTCTATACCCTCAGTCCTGTTATTACTACCTCTATACCCTCAGTCATGTTACTACTACATCTATACCCTCAGTCCTGTTATTACTACATCTATACCCTCAGTCCTGTTACTGCTATATCTGTTATTACTACATCTATACCCTCAGTCCTGTTATTACTACCTCTATACCCTCAGTCCTGTTATTACTACATCTATACCCCCAGTCCTGTTATTACTACATCTATACCCTCAGTCCTGTTACTACTACATCTATACCCTCAGTCCTGATATTACTACATCTATACCCTCAGTCCTGTTATTACTACATCTAAACCCTCAGTCCTGTTATTACTACATCTATACCCTCAGTCCTGTTATTACTACATCTATACCCTCAGTCCTGTTATTACTACATCTATACCCTCAGTCCTGTTATTACTACATCTATACCCTCAGTCCTGTTATTACTACATCTATACCCTCAGTCCTGTTATTACTACATCTATACCCTCAGTCCTGTTATTACTACATCTATACCCTCAGTCCTGTTATTACTAAATCTATACCCTCAGTCCTGTTATTACTACATCTATACCCCCAGTCCTGTTATTACTACATCTATACCCTCAGTCCTGTTATTACTACATCTATACCCTCAGTCCTGTTATTACTACATCTATACCCCCAGTCCAGTTATTACTACATCTATACCCTCAGTCCTGTTATTACTACATCTATACCCTCAGTCCTGTTATTACTACATCTATACCCTCAGTCCTGTTATTACTACATCTATACCCTCAGTCCTGTTATTACTACATCTATACCCTCAGTCCTGTTATTACTACATCTATACCCCCAGTCCTGTCATTACTACATCTATACCCTCAGTCCTGTTATTACTACATCTATACCCTCAGTCCTGTAATTACTACATCTATACCCTCAGTCCTGTTATTACTACCTCTATACCCTCAATCCTGTTATTACTACATCTATACCCTCAGTCCTGTTATTACTACATCTATACCCTCAGTCCTGTTATTACTACCTCTATACCCTCAGTCCTGTTATTACTACCTCTATACCCTCAGTCCTGTTACTACTACATCTATACCCTCAGTCCTGTTATTACTACATCTATACCCTCAGTCCTGTTACTACTATATCTGTTATTACTACATCTATACCCTCAGTCCTGTTACTACTACATCTATACCCTCAGTCCTGATATTACTACATCTATACCCTCAGTCCTGTTATTACTACATCTATACCCTCAGTCCTGATATTACTACATCTATACCCTCAGTCCTGTTATTACTACCTCTATACCCTCAGTCCTGTTATTACTACATCTATAACCTCAGTCCTGTTATTACTAAATCTATACCCTCAGTCCTGTTATTACTACATCTATACCCTCAGTCCTGTTATTACTACATCTATACCCCCAGTCCTGTTATTACTACATCTATACCCTCAGTCCTGTTATTACTACATCTATACCCTCAGCCCTGTTATTACTACATCTATACCCTCAGTCCTGTTATTACTACATCTATACCCTCAGTCCTGTTATTACTACATCTATACCCTCAGTCCTGTTATTACTAAATCTATACCCTCAGTCCTGTTATTACTACATCTATACCCTCAGTCCTGTTATTACTACATCTATACCCTCAGTCCTGTTATTACTACCTCTATACCCTCAGTCCTGTTATTACTACATCTATACCCCCAGTCCTGTTATTACTACATCTATACCCTCAGTCCTGTTATTACTACCTCTATACCCTCAGTCCTGTTATTACTACATCTATACCCCCAGTCCTGTTATTACTACATCTATACCCTCAGTCCTGTTATTACTACATCTATACCCTCAGTCCTGTTATTACTACATCTATACCCTCAGTCCTGATATTACTACATCTATACCCTCAGTCCTGATATTACTACATCTATACCCTCAGTCCTGATATTACTACATCTATACCCTCAGCCCTGTTTTACTACATTTATACCCTCAGTCCTGTTATTACTACATCTATACCCTCAGTCCTGATATTACTACATCTATACCCTCAGTCCTGATATTACTACATCTATACCCTCAGTCCTGATATTACTACATCTATACCCTCAGTCCTGTTATTACTACATCTATACCCTCAGTCCTGTTATTACTACATCTATACCCTCAGTCCTGTTATTACTACATCTATACCCCCAGTCCTGTTATTACTACATCTATACCCTCAGTCCTTGCAATTACTACATCTATACCCTCAGTCCTGTTATTACTACATCTATACCCTCAGTCCTGTAATTACTACATCTATACCCTCAGTCCTGTTATTACTACCTCTATACCCTCAGTCCTGTTATTACTACCTCTATACCCTCAGTCCTGTTATTACTACATCTATACCCTCAGTCCTGTTATTACTACATCTATACCCCCAGTCCTGTTATTACTACATCTATACCCTCAGTCCTGTTATTACCACATCTATACCCTCAGTCCTGTTACTACTACATCTGTTATTACTACATCTATACCCTCAGTCCTGTAATTACTACATCTATACCCTCAGTCCTGTTATTACTACCTCTATACCCTCAGTCCTGTTATTACTACCTCTATACCCTCAGTCCTGTTATTACTACATCTATACCCTCAGTCCTGTTATTACTACCTCTATACCCTCAGTCCTGTTATTACTACATATATACCCCCAGTCCTGTTATTACTACATCTATACCCCCAGTCCTGTTATTACTACATCTATACCCCCAGTCCTGTTATTACTACATCTATACCCTCAGTACTGTTATTACTAAATATATACCCTCAGTCCTGTTATTACTACATCTATACCCTCAGTCCTGTTATTACTACATCTATACCCTCAGTCCTGTTATTACTACATCTATACCCTCAGTCCTGATATTACTACATCTATACCCTCAGTCCTGATATTACTACATCTATACCCTCAGTCCTGATATTACTACATCTATACCCTCAGTCCTGTAATTACTACATCTATACCCCCAGTCCTGATATTACTACATCTATACCCTCAGTCCTGTTATTACTACATTTATACCCTCAGTCCTGTTATTACTACATCTATACCCTCAGTCCTGTTATTACTACATTTATACCCTCAGTCCTGTTATTACTACATCTATACCCCCAGTCCTGTTATTACTACCTCTATACCCTCAGTCCTGTTATTACTACCTCTATACCCTCAGTCCTGTTATTACTACCTCTATACCCTCAGTCCTGTTATTACTACATCTATACCCTCAGTCCTGTTATTACTACATCTATACCCTCAGTCCTGTTATTACTACATCTATACCCTCAGTCCTGATATTACTACCTCTATACCCTCAGTCCTGTTATTACTACCTCTATACCCTCAGTCCTGTTATTACTACCTCTATACCCTCAGTCCTGTTATTACTACATCTATACCCTCAGTCCTGTTATTACTACATCTATACCCCCAGTCCTGTTATTACTACATCTATACCCTCAGTCCTGTTATTACTACATCTATACCCTCAGTCCTGTTACTACTACATCTGTTATTACTACATCTATACCCTCAGTCCTGTAATTACTACATCTATACCCTCAGTCCTGTTATTACTACCTCTATACCCTCAGTCCTGTTATTACTACCTCTATACCCTCAGTCCTGTTATTACTACATCTATACCCTCAGTCCTGTTATTACTACCTCTATACCCTCAGTCCTGTTATTACTACATCTATACCCCCAGTCCTGTTATTACTACATCTATACCCCCAGTCCTGTTATTACTACATCTATACCCCCAGTCCTGTTATTACTACATCTATACCCTCAGTCCTGTTATTACTACATCTATACCCTCAGTCCTGTTATTACTACATCTATACCCCCAGTCCTGTTATTACTACCTCTATACCCTCAGTCCTGTTATTACTAAATCTATACCCTCAGTCCTGTTATTACTACATCTATACCCCCAGTCCTGTTATTACTACATCTATACCCTCAGTCCTGTTATTACTACATCTATACCCTCAGTCCTGTTATTACTACATCTATACCCCCAGTCCTGTTATTACTACATCTATACCCTCAGTCCTGTTATTACTACATCTATACCCTCAGTCCTGTTATTACTACATCTATACCCTCAGTCCTGATATTACTACATCTATACCCTCAGTCCTGTTATTACTACATCTATACCCTCAGTCCTGTTATTACTACATCTATACCCTCAGTCCTGTTATTACTACATCTATACCCTCAGTCCTGATATTACTACATCTATACCCTCAGTCCTGTTATTACTACATCTATACCCTCAGTCCTGTTATTACTACATCTATACCCTCAGTCCTGTTACTACTACATCTATAGCCCCCAGTCCTGTTATTACTACATCTATACCCTCAGTCCTGTTATTACTACATCTATACCCTCAGTCCTGTTATTACTACATCTATACCCTCAGTCCTGTTAATACTACATCTATACCCTCAGTCCTGTTATTACTACATCTATACCCTCAGTCCTGTTATTACTACATCTATACCCTCAGTCCTGATATTACTACATCTATACCCTCAGTCCTGATATTACTACATCTATACCCTCAGTCCTGTTATTACTACATCTATACCCTCAGCCCTGATATTACTACATCTATACCCTCAGTCCTGATATTACTACATCTATACCCTCAGTCCTGTTATTACTACATCTATACCCTCAGTCCTGTTATTACTACATCTATACCCTCAGTCCTGTTATTACTACATCTGTTATTACTACATCTATACCCCCAGTCCTGTTATTACTACATCTATACCCCCAGTCCTGCTATTACTACATCTATACCCTCAGTCCTGTTATTACTACATCTATACCCCCAGTCCTGTTATTACTACATCTATACCCTCAGTCCTGTTATTACTACATCTATACCCTCAGTCCTGTTATTACTACCTCTATACCCTCAGTCCTGTTATTACTACATCTGTTATTACTACATCTATACCCCCAGTCCTGTTATTACTACATCTATACCCTCAGTCCTGTTATTACTACATCTATACCCCAGTCCTGTTATTACTACATATATA
>NC_088226.1:70712988-70730488 GCF_036934945.1 Oncorhynchus masou masou
CCTCCCTCCCTAATGCTTCCCTCCCTCCCTCCTTCCTTCCTTCCTTCCTTCCTTCCTTCCCTCCCTCCCTCCCTCCCTCCCTCCCTCCCAAAACTGCCAGCAGGAAGACAACATAAATGTTCCTAAATTGCCAGATCTACTTATCTACATTATAATGGTTATGGAACCAGTCGATGGGTAAATATTATCTGACAGGATGGTTGCTGTATGTGATACATTGTCAATATGAAATGTCTTGGAGATGATATTCTTTATGATACACGGGTAAGTAGGCATGATATTACGTTCAGCTCATAACTGTTCTCATCTAGTCAAATCAACACTGTATCTGGATGTTTTTGCACGCCCAATTTTTCAGTTTTTGATTTGTTAAAAAAGTTTGAAATATCCAATAAATGTCGTTCCACTTCATGATTGTGTCCCACTTGTTGTTGATTCTTCATAAAAAAATACAGTTTTATATCTTTATGTTTGAAGCCTGAAATGTGGCAAAAGGTCGCAAAGTTCAAGGGGGCCGAATACTTTCGCAAGGCACTGTATATTTATCCTCTCTGTACAAAGACAAAGACCCCAACCTGGAAGCCAGAGCACAGGTTTGAACAGCTGTATTTATCCTCTCTGTACAAAGACAAAGACCCCAACCAGGAAGCCAGAGTACAGGTTTGAACAGCTTTGTATTTCTGTTCCTCCCATCCCAGAGACACAGTGGATTCATTCCAGGGATACAACTCTAAAGCTCCCAGGTTCGATCCTTGCGTGTGACTATCAACAATATACGATAAAACTATTTTTGGCAGTAAATGTTTAAAAAAAAAAAAAAATGTCATTAATTGGGATTCCAAATACTACGTGTTTTTCAACACAGAGTGTTTTACAACTATCTGCCTCAACAGTAAGACGTGAAAGAAACCTCCATTGACTGTTCAAAACTACCTCAACACTTGGTCTCAGTACCCTGACAGCAGTATAAATCAACAACACGCTGCCTAATCAAAGTTTACTGATTGCTTGGGGATTCTGTCAGCAGCTGCATACATACATACATACATACTGTACATACATACATACATACTGTACATACATACATACATACTGTACATACATACATACATACATACATACATACATACATACATACATACATACATACATACATACATACATACTGTACATACATACATACATACATACTGTACATACATACATACATACATACTGTACATACATACATACATACATACATACATACATACATACATACATACATACATACATACATACATACATACATACATACATATATACATACATACATACATACTGTACATACTGTACATACATACATACATACATACTGTACATACATACATACATACATACATACATACATACTATACATACATACTATACATACATACATACATACATACATACATACATACATACTGTACATACATACATACTGTCAGGATTTGGCCAGGGTTGTTCCGGGTTTTTGTCAGTAGATGTCCCCATTGTGCTTTTTGTCCCTATGTTTTTCCCTTTATCCCCATTATTATTTGCACCTGTGTCTCGTTTCCCCTGATTGTATTTAAACCCTTTGTTTCCCTCAGTTCTGTGCTCTGTGTTTGTATGTTAGCACCCTGCCCTAGTGTTCTGTGTGCTCTTGTCGATTCCGGGTGAAGTTCTTGTGGTATTCTGTTTTTTTGTTTTTGTTTATTTTTGGTGAGTTTCTTTTGAGGTCTTTTTGTGTTTTTCCTACCACCTTTTGGATTTGCCATTTTTTGTATTTTAGGATTTTTTCTTTATTAAATACACCGTCTTAAGTACTGCTGTGTCTGCCTCATCTTCTGGGTTCTGCTGACTATTCGTGGCTCAGTTGGTTAAGTGACTGTTTCTCACTCCGGAGACCCAGGTTCGAAACCGGGTCCTGACACATACATACATACATACATACTACATGCCTTGCATAGTATTCACCCCTTTTGGCATTTTTTTGTATTTTTTTGGAGGGGAGGTGTATCATTTGATTTACACAACATGCCTACCACTTTGAAAATGCAAAAAAAAAAAATTGGTGAAACAAACAAGAAAAAAGACACACAAAAAAACAGAAAACTGGAGCGTGCATAACTATTCACCCCCTAAGTCTATACTTTGTAGATCCAACTTTTGCTTTAATTACAGCTGCAAGTCCCTTGGGGTATGTCTCTATAAGCTTGGCACATCTAGCCACTGGGATGTTTGACATTCTGCGAAGCAAAACTGCACCAGCTCCTTCAAGTTGGATGGATTCCGCTGGTGAACAGCAATCTTCAAGTCATACCACAGATTCTCAATTGGATTGAGGTCTGGGTTTTGACTAGGCCATTCCAAGACATGTAAATGATTCCCATAAAACCACTTGAGTATTGCTTTAGCAGTATGCTTAGTGTCATTGTCGTGCTGGTGGACGGTGAACCTCCATCCCAGTCTCAAATCTCTGGAAGACTGAAACAGGTTTCCCTCAAGAATTTCCCTGTATTTAGCACCATCCATCATTCCTTCAATTCTGACCAGTTTCCCAGTCCCTGCTGATGAAACACATCCCCACAGCATGATGCTGCCACCACCATGCTTCACTTTATCTATCATTCCTTCAATTCTGACTAGTTTCAAAGTCCCCACCGCATGATGCTTCCACCACCATGCTTCACTGTGGGGATGCTGTTCTCGGGGTGATGAGAGGTGTTGGGTTGGCGCCAGACATAGCATTTTACTTGATGGCCAAAAAGCGAAACTTTTGTTTCATCTGACAAGAGTATCTTCTTCCATATGTTTGGGGAGTCTCCCACATGCCTTTTGGCGAACACCAAACATGTTTGCTTATGGCTTTTTTCTGGAAACTCTTCCGTAAAGCCCAGCTCTGTGGAGCGTACGGCTTAAACTGGTCCTATGGACAGATACTCCAATCTCCACTGTGTTCAGGGTTATCCTTGGTCTTAGTCCCTTTATCACATGTTTTTTTTTTTAATAATGTATTTAATGATGCTCCGTGGGATGTTCAAAGTTTCTGATATTTTTTTATAACCCAACCCTGATCTGTACTTCTCCACTACTTTGTCCCTGACCTGTTTGGAGAGCTCCTTGTTCTTCATGGTGCCGCTTGCTTGGTGGTGTTGCAGACTCTGGGGCCTTTCAGAACAGGTGTATATATACTGAGATCATGTGACACTTAGATTGTACACAGGTGGACTTTATTTAACTAATTATGTGACTTCTGAAGGTAATTGGTTGCACCAGATCTTATTTAGGGGCTTCATAACAAAGGGGGTGAATACATATGCACACACTACTTTTCCGTTTTAAATATTTATTTATTTTTTGAAAGAAGATATTTTTTTAATTTCACTTCACCAATTTGGACTATTTTGTTTATGTCCATTACATGAAATCCAAATAAACATCAATTTAAATTACAGGTTATAATGCAACACAATAGGAAAACCACCAAGGGGATGAATACTTTTGCATGGCCCTGTATGACATTGTTGCCGCCCGTAGCATTGAAGGCAGGGGAAGCAGGCGAGCATTTGGCCTCACTTTATAAAAAAATGTATTAAAAAATACACACACACACACATGCCCGGCCCGCTTTCCTCTGTGTGACCTTGACAGGCTAGTGCAGGGCTCGTTCAGGGCCTTCTCTCCTCTGTGTCACCTTGACAGGCTAGTGCAGGGCTCGTTCAGGGCCTTCTCTCCTCTGTGTCACCTTGACAGGCTAGTGCTCCAGGGAGAGAGGTACCTCTCCTCCTCCTCTCCTCTTCAACAGTACCTCTCTCCTCTCCTCCTCCTCTCCTCTTCAACAGTACCTCTCTCCTCTCCTCCTCCTCTCCTCTTCAACAGTACCTCTCTCCCCTCCTCCTCCTCTCCTCTTCAACAGTACCTCTCTCCTCTCCTCCTCCTCTCCTCTTCAACAGTACCTCTCTCCTCTCCTCCTCCTCTCCTCTTCAACAGTACCTCTCTCCTCTCCTCCTCCTCTCCTCTTCAACAGTACCTCTCTCCCCTCCTCCTCCTCTCCTCTTCAACAGTACCTCTCTCCTCTCCTCCTCCTCTCCACTTCAACAGTACCTCTCTCCTCTCCTCCTCCTCTCCACTTCAACAGTACCTCTCTCCTCTCCTCCTCCTCTCCACTTCAACAGTACCTCTCTCCTCTCCTCCTCCTATCCTCTTCAACAGTACCTCTCTCCTCTCCTCCTCCTCTCCACTTCAACAGTACCTCTCTCCTCTCCTCCTCCTCTCCACTTCAACAGTACCTCTCTCCTCTCCTCTTCAACAGTACCTCTCTCCTCTCCTCCTCCTCTCCACTTCAACAGTACCTCTCTCCTCTCCTCCTCCTCTCCTCTTCAACAGTACCTCTCTCCTCTCCTACTACTTTGACTTCCCGGAAGACAAAGGGACAGAAGAAAATGTCAGAGCAATGACAAGTGAGATAAATACCTCCCCCTCCTCTCTCCTCTCTGTCAGCAGAGAGAGAGGGGGAGAGAGAGGGGAAGAGAGAAAGAGAGAGAGCGTGGGAGAGGGGGAGAGAGAGAGAGAGAGAGAAAGAGAGAGAGAAAGAGAGAGATAGAGAGAACAAGAGAGAGAGGGGCAGGGGGAGAGAGAGAGAGAGAGAGAGAGAGAGAGAGAGAGGTGGGGGGGTCCTATTTGAGAAATAGAGGGAAGGGGGAAGTAGAGAGAAAGAAAGATAGAGAGGGAGAGAGAGAGAAAGGGGAGGAGAGAGAGAAAGAGAGGGGAGAGAGGGGGAGGAGAGAGTGGGGGAGAGAGGGAAGAGAGTGAGGGAAGGGAGAGAGGGAAGAGAGAGGGGAAGTGAGAGGGAAGAGAGAGAGGGAGGAGAGAGTGGGGGAGAGAGGGAAGATAGAGAGGGAAGAGAGAGGGGAAGAGAGAGGGAAGAGAGAGAGGGAATAGAGAGGTGAGAGAGAAAAAGAGAGAGAGAAAGAGAGGTGAGAGAGAGAGAGAGAGAAAGAGAGAGGGAGCTATTGCGATAGAGATAGGAGAGAGACACAGAGAGAGAGACAGAGAGAGAGAGAGAGAGAGAGAGAGAGAGACAGAGAGAGAGACAGAGAGACAGAGAGAAGCAGCACATCATATAATAACTATATCAGCCCAATGCTTGAGAGGATGTCATCCAGGCAGAATGGTTAAGCCTCTCACTACACAGCCTGATGGGATTGATAGTGAAGAGACCTCTCACTACACAGCATGTTGGGATTGATAGTGAAGAGACCTCTCACTACACAGCCTGATGGGATTGATAGTGAAGAGACTTCTCACTACACAGCCTGATGGGATTGATAGTGAAGAGACCTCTCACTACACAGCATGATGGGATTGATAGTGAAGAGACCTCTCACTACACAGCATGATGGGATTGATAGTGAAGAGACATCTCACTACACAGCTTGTTGGGATTGATAGTGAAGAGACCTCTTACTACACAGTGAAATCACTGTACTGTAAATCCCCGTTCTGTTAATCATTCAACTGTAAATCACTGTACTGTAAATCCCTGTACTGTAAATCACTGTACTGTAAATCACTGTACTGTAAATCACTGTACTGTAAATCACTGTACTGTAAATCACTGTACTGTAAATCACTGTACTGTAAATCCCTGTACTGTAAATCACTGTACTGTAAATCATTCAACTGTAACTGGACTGTGAGTCACTCTGGATTAGTTCTCCTACATAGTCTTGTTTTAGTCACGTTATATTTCTCTGTATGAAGTAAAAACTCCTCTCGTTCTTTCTACACAGTTATCTTCCATTTCAATATGTGATTAGTCTGCTCACAAATCCCCAGTTATGTATCCTTCCACTAGGGACTGTATTTATTGTCCTTTCTCTTTCTCTATCCTTCCACTAGGGACTAGGTCCCTAAATGCACTCTTTTCCATTGTGCACTACTTTTGACCAAGGCCCACAGGGCTCTGGTCTAAAGTAGTGCACTACATCGGGGAATAGGGTGCCATTTGAGATAAATCCTGAGACTCTCCCCACAGTTTAATAATAAATCACAGTGTTTAACCGTTTGTCTCTCTGATTGATGAAGGAGACATAAAGTGAGGCTGTAAATTGCAGCGTGGTCGTCAAGTCGACTGACCCAGAGAAATGTCACCGACACAACAATCAGATAGATATTTAATCGGACGTATGTATGTGTATGTATGAACTGGGCTTGGCGTTTCCCCTCACTATCAGATATGGTAATGAGAGGAAGCCCAGTGGCCGGAAGTGGGAGAAGACGGAAGGAGGTGGATGTTGACTCACCGTTCTGCACATTGTCTCATCAATGAAACATTTTGATCTCAATACATTTTTTCTGTTCCCAAAACTAGAACCTGTTAAGAACAGAGTGGACTAAGTTTCGTAGACTTTACAATTTGCCAAAGTTGTAATAAATCGCGTTGTTTTTGAGGGAGTGCGAAGGCGAATTGAATTATTGCACAAGCGCACCTCACAGAGTAGCTGTTCCCTAACGGAAATATGCAGATGATGCAGGAACGGGCTAATAGGATATTGCTAGATCGTGATTGGCTCTGTCCACCTCCTTGCTTGTTCTGCCCCCTACGACTCGTTTGTTCCCATTGGAAACAACAGGCTGTGGTCTATCTTGGTTTGGTTATAAAAAAATATATTTGGTAATGTATTTAAGGAGCGTTAAAGTCTAAACGTCCCAAATCTGACATCACACTATTGAAGTTAAAAGCAAAAGAGTTGGGGTTTGGACGTCCCAAGGTTGCAAGATGGCATCACCCTTTGGAGAGTTTGGACAATGACATTTCTGCATTATTCAAAATTCTAAAACTTCGCCCAACTCTCTAAATATATGGTTCTGATAGCCTAACTCTCTAAATATATGGTTCCGATAGCCTAACTCTCTAAATATATGGTTCTGATAGCCCAACTCTCTAAATATATGGTTCTGATAGCCCAACTCTCTAAATATATGGTTCTGATAGCCCAACTCTCTAAATATATGGTTCTGATAGCCCAACTCTCTAAATATATGGTTCTGATAGCCCAACTCTCTAAATATATGGTTCTGATAGCCCAACTCTCTAAATATATGGTTCTGATAGCCCAACTCTCTAAATATATGGTTCTGATAGCCTAACTCTCTAAATATATGGTTCTGATAGCCCAACTCTCTAAATATATGGTTCTGATAGCCCAACTCTCTAAATATATGGTTCTGATAGCCTAACTCTCTAAATATATGGTTCTGATAGCCCAACTCTCTAAATATATGGTTCTGATAGCCCAACTCTCTAAATATATGGTTCTGATAGCCCAACTCTCTAAATATATGGTTCTGATAGCCCAACTCTCTAAATATATGGTTCTGATAGCCCAACTCTCTAAATATATGGTTCTGATAGCCCAACTCTCTAAATATATGGTTCTGATAGCCCAACTCTCTAAATATATGGTTCTGATAGCCCAACTCTCTAAATATATGGTTTTGATAGCCTAACTCTCTAAATATATGATTCTGGAGTGACCTATGGCCCAACTCTCTAAATATATGGTCTGGAGTGACCTATGGCCCAACTCTCTAAATATATGGTTCTGGAGTGACCTATGGCCCAACTCTCTAAATATATGGTTCTGGAGTGACCTATGGCCCAACTCTCTAAATATATGGTTCTGGAGTGACGTATAGCCTACCTCTATAAAATATATGGTTCTGGAGTGACCTATGGCCCAACTCTCTAAATATATGGTCTGGAGTGACCTATGGCCCAACTCTCTAAATATATGGTTCTGGAGTGACCTATGGCCCAACTCTCTAAATATATGGTTCTGGAGTGACCTATGCCCAACTCTCTAAATATATGGTTCTGGAGTGACCTATAGCCCAACTCTCTAAATATATGGTTCTGATAGCCTAACTCTCTAAATATATGGTTCTGATAGCCCAACTCTCTAAATATATGGTTCTGATAGCCCAACTCTCTAAATATATGGTTATGATAGCCTAACTCAAAAAAATATATGGTTCTGATAGCCCAACTCTCTAAATATATGGTTCTGATAGCCTAACTCTCTAAATATATGATTCTGGAGTGACCTATGGCCCAACTCTCTAAATATATGGTTCTGGAGTGACCTATGGCCCAACTCTCTAAATATATGGTTCTGGAGTGACCTATGGCCCAACTCTCTAAATATATGGTTCTGGAGTGACCTATAGCCCAACTCTATAAAATATATGGTTCTGGAGTGACCTATGGCCCAACTCTCTAAATATATGGTCTGGAGTGACCTATGGCCCAACTCTCTAAATATATGGTTCTGGAGTGACCTATGGCCCAACTCTCTAAATATATGGTTCTGGAGTGACCTATGGCCCAACTCTCTAAATATATGGTTCTGGAGTGACCTATAGCCCAACTCTCCAAATATATGGTTCTGGAGTGACCTATGGCCCAACTCTCTAAATATATGGTTCCGGAGTGACCTATGGCCCAACTCTCTAAATATATGGTTCTGATAGCCCAACTCTCTAAATATATGGTTCTGATAGCCCAACTCTCTAAATATATGGTTCTGATAGCCCAACTCTCTAAATATATGGTTCTGATAGCCCAACTCTCTAAATATATGGTTCTGATAGCCCAACTCTCTAAATATATGGTTCTGATAGCCCAACTCTCTAAATATATGGTTCTGATAGCCTAACTCTCTAAATATATGGTTCTGATAGCCCAACTCTCTAAATATATGGTTCTGATAGCCCAACTCTCTAAATATATGGTTTTGATAGCCTAACTCTCTAAATATATGATTCTGGAGTGACCTATGGCCCAACTCTCTAAATATATGTTTCTGGAGTGACCTATGGCCCAACTCTCTAAATATATGGTTCTGGAGTGACCTATGGCCCAACTCTCTAAATATATGGTTCTGGAGTGACCTATAGCCCAACTCTATAAAATATATGGTTCTGGAGTGACCTATGGCCCAACTCTCTAAATATATGGTCTGGAGTGACCTATGGCCCAACTCTCTAAATATATGGTTCTGGAGTGACCTATGGCCCAACTCTCTAAATATATGGTTCTGGAGTGACCTATAGCCCAACTCTCCAAATATATGGTTCTGGAGTGACCTATGGCCCAACTCTCTAAATATATGGTTCCGGAGTGACCTAAATATATGGTTCTGATAGCCCAACTCTCTAAATATATGGTTCTGATAGCCCAACTCTCTAAATATATGGTTTTGATAGCCTAACTCTCTAAATATATGATTCTGGAGTGACCTACGGCCCAACTCTCTAAATATATGGCTCTGGAGTGACCTACGGCCCAACTCTCTAAATATATGGCTCTGGAGTGACCTACGGCCCAACTCTCTAAATATATGGCTCTGGAGTGACCTACGGCCCAACTCTCTAAATGTATGGCTCTGGACCAGAGAAGCTGATACAGTATGTAAAGGCGTTATTAGGTCAGACATCTTTAGACATCTGTAGTAATCCCCCAGATAGAAGCTCTGTATCCACAGACATGTACACTGATTGAATAAAAACCTCACATTCATAGCTTTGCCATCTTTCACACCCCCCCTCCTCTCTCAATTCATCTTCCAAACAGACATGGACATTAGACCCACGCCTCAGCAGTAACAGCAGCAACAATCCCACAAATCATTTCCAATTCCAAATGAGTGAATTAACCATGAAGAGCAGGACATCATCAATTTCCCCCGGCAGGGCAACAATAACAGAGAGGAGATGAACCCTCCCATTCTCTGGCCGACGCTACTCTCCACACCATATCACAGATCCTAAACAGCCTCCCAACTCGGATCCTTTTCATTCCTTCAGCAGGTTCAGGGATGTGTCGGTTTATACCAAGAATCATCATATCTCTGCCTGGGGAAAAAACGGAGACAAATGCCGTTAATGTGAAATATTAAATGTTTGGTTTGAAATCCATAAAGACGGTTTTGCACCCTGTGCTTGTGCTCTCTGCTCTGGTCAGTAGGGATCACTGTGGGCTGTGTCACTCTATTCCCTAGTGAACAACTTTTGACCAAGGTTATATCTCAAATGGCACCCTATTATCTAGTGCACTACTTTTGACCAAGGTTATATCTCAAATGGCACACTATTATCTAGTGCACTACTTTTGACCAAGGTTATATCTCAAATGGCACACTATTATCTAGTGCACTACTTTTGACCAAGGTTATATCTCAAATGGCACCCTATTATCTAGTGCACTACTTTTGACCAAGGTTATATCTCAAATGGCACACTATTATCTAGTGAACTACTTTTGACCAAGGTTATATCTCAAATGGCACCCTATTATCTAGTGCACTACTTTTGACCAAGGTTATATCTCAAATGGCACACTATTATCTAGTGAACTACTTTTGACCAAGGTTATATCTCAAATGGCACCCTATTATCTAGTGCACTACTTTTGACCAAGGTTATATCTCAAATGGCACACTATTATCTAGTGCACTACTTTTGACCAAGGTTATATCTCAAATGGCACCCTATTGTCTAGTGCACTACTTTTGACCAAGGTTATATCTCAAATGGCACCCTATTATCTAGTGCACTACTTTTGACCAAGGTTATATCTCAAATGGCACCCTATTATCTAGTGCACTACTTTTGACCAAGGTTATATCTCAAATGGCACACTATTATCTAGTGCACTACTTTTGACCAATGTTATATCTCAAATGGCACACTATTATCTAGTACACTACTTTTGACCAAGGTTATATCTCAAATGGCACCCTATTATCTAGTGCACTACTTTTGACCAAGGTTATATCTCAAATGGCACCCTATGATCTAGTGCACTACTTTTGACCAAGGTTATATCTCAAATGGCACACTATTATCTAGTGCACTACTTTTGACCAAGGTTATATCTCAAATGGCACACTATTATCTAGTGAACTACTTTTGACCAAGGTTATATCTCAAATGGCACCCTATTATCTAGTGCACTACTTTTGACCAAGGTTATATCTCAAATGGCACACTATTATCTAGTGCACTACTTTTGACCAAGGTTATATCTCAAATGGCACCCTATTATCTAGTGCACTACTTTTGACCAAGGTTATATCTCAAATGGCACTCTATTATCTAGTGCACTACTTTTGACCAAGGTTATATCTCAAATGGCACACTATTATCTAGTGCACTACTTTTGACCAAGGTTATATCTCAAATGGCACCCTATTATCTAGTGCACTACTTTTGACCAAGGTTATATCTCAAATGGCACACTATTATCTAGTGCACTACTTTTGACCAATGTTATATCTCAAATGGCACCCTATTATCTAGTGCACTACTTTTGACCAAGGTTATATCTCAAATGGCACCCTATTATCTAGTGCACTACTTTTGACCAAGGTTATATCTCAACTGGCACCCTATTATCTAGTGCACTACTTTTGACCAAGGTTATATCTCAAATGGCACACTATTATCTAGTACACTACTTTTGACCAAGGTTATATCTCAAATGGCACCCTATTATCTAGTGCACTACTTTTGACCAAGGTTATATCTCAAATGGCACACTATTATCTAGTGCACTACTTTTGACCAATGTTATATCTCAAATGGCACCCTATTATCTAGTGCACTACTTTTGACCAAGGTTATATCTCAAATGGCACCCTAATATCTAGTGCACTACTTTTGACCAAGGTTATATCTCAAATGGCACCCTATTATCTAGTGCACTACTTTTGACCAAGGTTATATCTCAAATGGCACCCTATTATCTAGTGCATTACTTTTGACCAAGGTTATATCTCAAATGGCACCCTATTATCTAGTGCACTACTTTTGACCAAGGTTATATCTCAAATGGCACACTATTATCTAGTGCACTACTTTTGACCAATGTTATATCTCAAATGGCACCCTATTATCTAGTGCACTACTTTTGACCAAGGTTATATCTCAAATGGCACCCTATTATCTAGTGCACTACTTTTGACCAAGGTTATATCTCAAATGGCACACTATTATCTAGTGCACTACTTTTGACCAAGGTTATATCTCAAATGGCACCCTATTATCTAGTGCACTACTTTTGACCAAGGTTATATCTCAAATGGCACACTATTATCTAGTGCACTACTTTTGACCAAGGTTATATCTCAAATGGCACCCTATTATCTAGTGCACTACTTTTGACCAATGTTATATCTCAAATGGCGCCCTATTATCTAGTGCACTACTTTTGACCAAGGTTATATCTCAAATGGCACCCTATTATCTAGTGCACTACTTTTGACCAAGGTTATATCTCAACTGGCACCCTATTATCTAGTGCACTACTTTTGACCAAGGTTATATCTCAAATGGCACACTATTATCTAGTACACTACTTTTGACCAAGGTTATATCTCAAATGGCACCCTATTATCTAGTGCACTACTTTTGACCAAGGTTATATCTCAAATGGCACACTATTATCTAGTGCACTACTTTTGACCAATGTTATATCTCAAATGGCACCCTATTATCTAGTGCACTACTTTTGACCAATGTTATATCTCAAATGGCACCCTATTATCTAGTGCACTACTTTTGACCAAGGTTATATCTCAAATGGCACCTAATATCTAGTGCACTACTTTTGACCAAGGTTATATCTCAAATGGCACCCTATTATCTAGTGCACTACTTTTGACCAAGGTTATATCTCAAATGGCACCCTATTATCTAGTGCACTACTTTTGACCAAGGTTATATCTCAAATGGCACCCTATTATCTAGTGCACTACTTTTGACCAAGGTTATATCTCAAATGGCACACTATTATCTAGTGCACTACTTTTGACCAAGGTTATATCTCAAATGGCACCCTATTATCTAGTGCACTACTTTTGACCAAGGTTATATCTCAAATGGCACACTATTATCTAGTGCACTACTTTTGACCAAGGTTATATCTCAAATGGCACCCTATTCCCTAGTGCACTCCTTTTGACCAGGGCCCTGTGGAGACACACGACACAAGGACAAGGGTTTCAGTGTCTTTGATTTCTGATCCAGGAAGACACTAATTTTTCTTATTTGACAGCCAGAAGTGAAGAGGTATGTAATGTAGCTATAGAATGAAGGAGTCAACAGGTATGGACTGTAGCTATAGAATGAAGGAGTCAACAGGTATGGAATGTAGCTATAGAATGAAGGAGTCAACAGGTATGGAATGTAGCTATAGAATGAAGGTGTGTTTTGATGATATGTTACAGGCAAGGGTTAGGGCCAAGAGGAAAGGCAAGGGTTAGGGCCAAGAGGACAGGCAAGGGTTAGAGCCAAGAGGACAGGCAAGGATTAGAGCCAAGAGGACAGGCAAGGGTTAGGGCCAAGAGGACAGGCAAGGGTTAGGGCCAAGAGGACAGGCAAGGGTTAGGGCCAAGAGAACAGGCAAGGATTAGAGCCAAGAGGACAGGCAAGGATTAGAGCCAAGAGGACAGGCAAGGGTTAGGGCCAAGAGGACAGGCAAGGGTTAGGGCCAAGAGGACAGGCAAGGGTTAGGGCCAAGAGAACAGGCAAGGGTTAGGGCCAAGAGGACAGGCAAGGGTTAGGGCCAAGAGAACAGGCAAGGATTAGAGCCAAGAGGACAGGCAAGGGTTAGGGCCAAGAGGACAGGCAAGGGTTAGGGCCAAGAGGACAGGCAAGGGTTAGGGCCAAGAGGACAGGCAAGGGTTAGGGCCAAGAGGACAGGCAAGGGTTAGGGCCAAGAGGACAGGCAAGGGTTAGAGACAAGAGGACAGGCAAGGGTTAGGGCCAAGAGGACAGGCAAGGATTAGAGCCAAGAGGACAGGCAAGGGTTAGGGCCAAGAGAACAGGCAAGGGTTAGGGCCAAGAGGAAAGGCAAGGGTTAGGGCCAAGAGGACAGGCAAGGGTTAGGGCCAAGAGGAAAGGCAAGGGTTAGGGCCAAGAGGACAGGCAAGGGTTAGAGACAAGAGGACAGGCAAGGGTTAGAGACAAGAGGACAGGCAAGGGTTAGAGACAAGAGGACAGGCAAGGATTTTTGTTGACTGAAATACTGATACCAATAGATACCTTGTTGACTGAAAAACAGATTGAAATAGATACCTTGTTGACTGAAATACAGATACCAATAGATACCTTGTTGACTGAAATACTGTTACCAATAGATACCTTGTTGACTGAAATACTGATACCAATAGATACCTTGTTGACTGAAATACTGATGAAAATAGATACCTTGTTTACTGAAATACTGGTGAAAATAGATACCTTGTTGACTGAAATAATGATACCAATAGATACCTTGTTGACTGAAATACTGATACCTATAGATGCCTTGTTGACTGAAATAATGATACCTATAGATGCCTTGTAGACTGAAATAATGATACCAATAGATACCTTGTTGACTGAAATACTGGTGAAAATAGATACCTTGTTGACTGAAATACTGATACCAATAGATACCTTGTTGACTGAAATACTGATGAAAATAGACACCTTGTTGACTGAAATACTGATACCAATAGATACCTTGTTTACTGAAATACTGATGAAAATAGATACCTTGTTTACTGAAATACTGATACCAACAGATACCTTGTTGACTGAAATACTGATACCAATAGATATCTTGTTGACTGAAATACTGATGAAAATAGATACCTTGTTGACTGAAATACTGATACCAATAGATACCTTGTTGACTGAAATAATGATACCAATAGATACCTTGTTGACTGAAATACTGATACCAATAGATACCTTGTTGACTGAAATACTGATACCAATAGATTCATTGTTGACTGAAATACTGATACCAATAGATACCTTGTTGACTGAAAAACTGATACCAATAGATACCTTGTTTACTGAAATACTGATGAAAGTAGATACCTTGTTGACTGAAATACTGATACCAATAGATACCTTGTTGACTGAAATACTGATGAAAATAGATACCTTTTTGACTGAAATACTGATACCAATAGATACCTTGTTTACTGGAATGCTAATGAAAGTTGATACCTTGTTGACTGAAATACTGATACCAATAGATACCTTGTTGACTGAAATACTGATGAAAATAGATACCTTGTTGACTGAAATACTGATACCAACAGATACCTTGTTGACTGAAATACTGATAACAATAGATACCTTGTTTACTGAAATACTGATACCAATAGATACCTTGTTGACTGAAATACTGATACCAATAGATACCTTGTTGACTGAAATACTGATACCAATAGATACCTTGTTGACTGAAATACTGATTAAAATAGATGCCTTGTTGACTGAAATACTGATGAAAATAGATGCCTTGTTGACTGAAATACTGATACCAATAGATACCTTGTTGACTGAAATACTGATACCAATAGATACCTTGTTGACTGAAATACTGATACCAATAGATACCTTGTTGACTGAAATACTGATACCAATAGATACCTTGTTGACTGAAATACTGATACCAATAGATACCTTGTTGACTGAAATACTGATACCAATAGATACCTTGTTTACTGAAATACTGATGAAAATAGATACCTTGTTGACTGAAATACTGATGAAAATAGATACCTTGTTGACTGAAATACTGATGAAAATAGATGCCTTGTTGACTGAAATACTGGTGAAAATAGATACCTTGTTGACTGATATACTGACACAAACTGCATGTCACTGAGGGGGCGAATATTATTTGCCGTAGCTTTGTCAGGGATTGTATTTCTGATGTTCTCCCACTTCTCCAAGGTTTAATAATATTTGTCAGAAATGTTTTAGTTTTTTTTCACACACAGGATCCGTTTGTGTGAAGGTGTTTGCCAAGAGATAATTCAATTGTGTTATCCAAACAGCTTCACAACCCTGAAAAACGAATAATTGCTCATCTCCAGTTATATAACCTTTAAAAAAATATAATTCAATATTTCTGCCAATTCAATGCCATCCTGGACAGCTGCCAAACCTTGGAAAAAAAGTATTTCTATAGCTGAAGTTAAGTTGAAAGTTGAGGCCAATTTTCGAACGGGCAGACGGGCCTGCGTCCCAAATGGTCCCCTTTTGCTTACATTTGACCAGCGTCCACACTGCTATACAGGGAATGGTTTGCTATTCGGGATGTATTGTAGGTAACCTTTATTTAACTAGGCAAGTAAGTTAAGAACAAATTCTTATTCACAATGTCCAAAAGGCAAAAGGCACCTGTGGGGTCCTGGGATAAAAAATATATAATAATAATAAATAAATAAAAATATATATATAAATATAACAGGTAAAAATATATATAATAATAATAAATAAATAAAAATATATATATAAATATAACAGGTAAAAATATATATAATAATAATAAATAAATAAAAATATATATATAAATATAACAGGTAAAAAAATATATAATAATAATAAATAAATAAAAATATATATATAAATATAACAGGTAAAAAAATATATAATAATAATAAATAAATAAAAATATATATATAAATATAACAGATAAAAAAATATATAATAATAATAAATAAATAAAAATATATATATAAATATAACAGATAAAAAAATATATAATAATAATAAATAAATAAAAATATATATATAAATATAACAGGTAAAAAAATATTTATAAATATAGGACAAGACACACATCACGACAAGAGAGACAACACAACACTACATAAAGAGAGACCTAAGACAACAACATAGCAAGGCAGCAACACATGACAACACAGCATGGTAGCAACACAACATGACAACAATGTCACACCCTGACCATAGTTTTCTTTGTATGTTCTATGTTTTGTTTGGTCAGGGTGTGATTTGAGTGGGCATTCTATGTTGGATGTCTAGTTTGTCTATTTCTGTGTTTGGGCCTGATATGGTTCTCAATCAGAGGCAGGTGTTAGTCATTGTCTCTGATTGGGAACCATATTTAGGTAGCCTGTTTTGTCATTGTGGGTTGTGGGTGATTGTCTATGTTAGTTGCTTGTGTCAGCACAGTTCTTATATTAGCGTCACGGTTGTTATTCGTTTATTGTTTTGTGTGCAGTGTTCAGTGCTTTCTTTAATTAAAATATCATCATGAACACATATCACGCTGCATTTTGTTCCGCTTCTTACGACGATCAACAAACAACATGGTAGCAGCACAAAACATGGTACAACCATTATTGGGCACAGATAACAGCACAAAGGGCAAGAAGGTAGGGACAACAACACATCAGACTGCATGTATTTACCCAGCAGAGAGAGAGAGAGAGAGAGTTAGTGAGACCTCTTGACCAAATGTATGCCCATATTAGAGATACCTATTTCCCTCAGATTACACAGACCCACAAAGAATTCGAAAAACAAAATCCAATTTTGATAAACTCCCATATCTACTGGGTGAAATACCACAGTGTACCATCACAGCAGCAAGATTTGTGACCTGTTGCCACAAGAAAAG